>NC_056589.1:7504682-7659475 GCF_018340385.1 Cyprinus carpio | reverse complement strand
AATATCAGGGGTTAGATTAGATATGATCAGAAATGTAGAAGAGGAAGACTTTTTGATAGTAGAATTAATCCTACATCAATTTCTGATTATTATTATGTTATGGTTACAGCAAGTAGTAATTTTATATCTTATTGGCATTTTAATAACAGCTTGCTACAAGATTGTACATTTGTGCATTTATCGTCTTTCTTTTGGAGAGCTTGGAGAGAGAGGAAGACAGCGTTTAAGTCCCTAAGTTAGCTGTGGGACATTGGGGAAATTCAATTTCAGTTGTTTTGTCAACAGTATGTAAAAAAAAAAAGAAGAAAAAAAAAGAAATCCAGAAGAAAATTGAACAGCTGGAAAAATATATATATAATGAGATAATTTAGTAAAAATGGGACTTGACAAATAATTATTTCTAATGTCTCAAAAACTAATTGAAGGTTTGGGCATTAGTGGGTTCTATCAGTCTGTATTAAGTGAATTTTGGTCTTGAAAAACCACTTTTTTATATAATTCATGGGTATGTCATCAATATATTTTACCAAGCATTAAAATCAACACCTTTATTTCATCTGGTGTTTTCAAAGTTGGAGATTTAATTGACACAGAACAAAATAAGGGTTTTTTTGTACAGGAAATCATCAAACAAATGTTTGACAGGATAAGGAAAGTACAAGACAACCCATTCTCACTCCCAAAGCATCAAAAACTTAAGCATGGTCAAGCGCCTCAAGCGTCACAATGAAGACGCTTAAGGTGCCCCACCTACATTGCTTTCAGTAGGAAACTTTTGGCATCAATACTCAGACGCGAAAGGCATAAGATGTTTATCGATAGGAGGTCCAAGATGGCGCCGTGGAAAGTCGTGGTTCTCTAAGCTGAGAAACAAATCGGGTATTTCTCACAAATGGTCATATAAATTCCATAAAGTTGCTAGCTACTATTGATAGATTGTTAATAGTTGCCGAGTTTGAATAAATATTGAAGTTGGAGTGGTGCATCGAGACTATATTGAATTATGAAATCATGAGTTTCACTGCACAATTCAGAAAAATTGGCTGAGGATCTTGGCGCAGAGATGGAGGTCGATACTATAAAATAGAAAAGAAGTTTTAACGAAACTCACTCGTATGCATGTAAAGTAAAAAGCGGAGGAAGTTGTGAGTCTTGTCCGAACACACCAAGCAAAAATCAACCTCCCAAAAGGCATAAAAATATCGTTGACTCCTCTGCCAAACAAACTGAACTTTCTTTGAATGATGTGCAGGAGAATATTATTTGAATTCTCTCTGAGAAAATCGATGAACAATCCGACCAGCTTGAAAGAATGGTTAAAGAGAATTCTTCCAACATTAAAGCTTTGGGCAAATCTCTCACCTCAGTGCATGATGATGTAATGGTTCTGCAGAAAGAAAACGAAATGTTAAAAAATGCGAATGCTCTCCTGGAAAAAAGGTCAAGGAAATGAACACAAAAATTAATGATCAGGAACGTTACAGCCGCAGATGCTGCCTGCGTTTGTATGGGCTGTCCGAACAAACTGAAAATGTGAAAATGAGAGTCATGGACGTATGCAAAGCGGTGGTTTCGGACGTGGACAAACGGGTGGTAGCAGATGGTTTGGCAGGCTTAAAACTTTGGATGATGGCAGAAGAGTGAAACCAAGACCGGTGATCACGAGATTCATTTCCCGTCCAGCCAGAGGACTACCAAGGGGTTGCGGTATAAGGAGTACTTGACTGCTTTCGACATAGAAGCACGGAATCGTCTTTGGCCGACTGTGGAGAAAACAAGGAATGAAGGCAGAAATGCATTCTTCAGGGAAGGGCTTTCGTCAACGGTAAAGAGATTCGTCCTGAAGAAGGCAACGGCTTGGCAGGCTTAAAACTTAGGATGATGACAGAAGAGTGAAACCAAGACCGGTGATCATCAGATGGGTTACCTGTACAGAAAGAAACTTACGATCATCTTGTTGCAGTCTGCAATTGGCGGTGACTTGTAAGATAGGTTGATCTTTGTTTGGGAAAGGAAGAAAAGAAGAAATGTATGCTTTTGGGTTCTGGTGGTTATAGAAACTGGATGCTCGTTAAAAATTTTTTCTTTCCCTAATGTTTGCAACTGTGATAATTCTTGCCTAACATTTGTGAGGATCCCATTATGTAAAAGTTTAAAGTTTAGGTTTATTTACTCTTGTGGTTCTTAAGTAATCGTTTAACGTTTATGTCTCTTTCTTTATTTTCTATCAATGCCAGAGGTATTTGTGATCTTCTGAAGAGAAAAGCTTTATTTTTGTATTGCAAAGGGAAGAGTTGTAGTTTTTTGTTTAATTCAGGAAACGTACGCATGTTCTTCAGATGCTGTGTTTTGGAAAAATCAGTGGGGAAAAGAGATTTGGTCGTCATTTGGCAGCAACCGCTCAGCGGGGGTCGCTATTTTACAAGATAAATTTACAGGGCAACTATTGAAATACGAAAAAGATTATTGTGGTGGATGGATATTGCTTGTGTTAGATAAGGATAACGAACAATTTGTAGAAGTCAATTGTTATGCCACTAATAACAATGTGAACAACGAAATACTTTTTTCAAATAATGAATCTAGGATTCAACATTTTATTTCCTTTATCCTTCAGCCCAAGTTATTTGGGGAGGAGATTTCAATACTGTGTTTAATGAATCCATTGATAGATGGCCTCCTAAAACTAGACCAGGCCCTTCTAGTGAATTGGATAATGTATGTTTAAGATTGGGTCTTATTGATGTGTGGTGATGTAAAAATCCAGACAAGGAAGAATATACATGGAATAATAAGGACTCATCTCTTCATTCTCGTATTGACTATTGGTTAGTGTCTAATGATTTAATTGATTATGTGACCTCTGTATTGATAGAACCTTGCATAATGACAGATCATAAAGGAATTTTTATAAAAATAAATATGGTACAAGAAAAAATCAGTCAAAAAGCATGGCAGCTATTAAAAATAAATAACAAATTGCTTGAAAATGAATGTTTAAAGGAAAAAATTAAAGGTATTATTGAAAAATATAGAACAATTGCAGAGTTAGAAAAAGTGTATGGAAAGTATTGGGAATTAATGATGTTTGATATTAGAAAGGCATTTATTAATCAAGGAAAATTGGAAACAAAAAATTAAAATATTAAGGAAAAATCTATTATTGAGGATATTTTTAATTTGTGTAAAAAGAAAAAGGAATCGTTAACTGATTGTGAGTTAAAAAAACTAGATTTATTGCAAATTGAATTAGATAAGATCTATGAGGATAAAGCGAGAGGAGCATTTATTAGAACTAGACTTAAATGGTTAGAAAAAGGAAAAGAAAAAAAATTGGCCTTGATAAAAGAAACTATGATTTTGCCTCAATATCGAAATTAATTATTAACAACAAATTAATAGATAATTCCTCAGTTATTTCAGAATATGTTGCTCAGTTTTTTTAGTAATTTGTATTCTCCCATATCAGCTACTTCCAACATGGATACTTTTTAAATAGCTTGGTGAGCGATACCAAAAAAATAGACCAGAACTTTCAGAATATTTGTGATAAAGAAATAGATATTGAAGAGTTGAGAGAGTGCATTAACTTATTAAAGAATAACAAATCTTTCACCTTTTTTATTGTTAGTATTTGTGGAACCTATACAAAACAGAGAATTGCCTGTTTCATTAAAACAAGGAATTATAATATTGATTCCCAAACCTAATAAAGACAAGTTATTCATTGAAGATTGGAGGCCTATTAGTTTATTAAATAATGACAGTAAATTGTTTGCAATGATTTTTGCTAGAAGACTGAAGCAAGGTTTAGACAAAATAATTGGTATTGAACAGTCTGGGTTTATGAAAGGCCATCATATCAGGGATAATATTAGACTAGTCTTAGATATGATTGATTACAATCACTTTATTGAGGATGATAGTTTTATTTTATTTATTTATTTTTATAAAGCATTTGATACGGTGATTCATAATTTTATTTTCAAAGTTATTAAATTGTTTGGTTTTGGAGATATGTTTTTGAAAGCAGTCAAAACATTGATAGTTCTGTCAAACTTGTTAATGGCACCTCACAAAGATTTGAAATTCATTGTGGCATTAGGCAAGGATGCCCTCTCTCTCCTTTTTTATTTTTGTTAGTCACTCAGGTTTTAGCATTGCATATAAAAAGAAATCAATTTAATGGTATCACAGCTTTAGGAGTACAATTCAAACTTAGCCAGTTTGCCGATGACACTGCAGAGTTTTTGAAAAACAAATTTGAAGTACCAAAAATAATTAGATACATTGAGGAATTCACTGGTGTTTCAGGCCTTAAAATTAATTTAGATAATTCTGTATTATTTCCCCTTAAAGATTGCTCCTCTTCAGAATTTGAGAATATTCCAGTTAAACATAAATTAACATATTTAGGTGTAATAATTTGTAAACATGAAAAACAAAGGAGTCAGTTAAACTTTGAACCAATTATTGAAAAAAACTAAAAAGAAATTTAATTTGTGGTTATTGAGGGACATCTCGATATTTGAGAGGGTTTTATTGTCAAAGGGGGAAGGTTTATCTAGATCCGTTTATACATCATTGTCGTTAGATGTGCCTCCCAAGATTATTAAAGATCCAGATCAGATTCTTTATTTGGAGGAAAAAACACAATATTTAAAAAAGTAGGTCATTTGTAATCCTAAAGAGCAAGGGGGACTGGAGGTCTTAGATTATAATACTCTCAATGACACTTTTAAAATTAAATGGTTGATAGAGTTTATGAAGAATAGAGATAGTCATTGGAATGTATTTCCTCATTATATATTTAATACTCTTGGAGGCATAGACTTTTTGTTGAAATGTAATTTTTCTGTTGACAAAATTCCTGTTAAATTGTCTGGTTTTCACAGACAAGCCCTGTTAGCATGGAAATTGGTCTATAAGCTAAATTTTTCACCCCACAGCTATTTCATATGGAATAATAAGGACATATTATTTAAAAACAAATCTTTATTCTATCATACTTGGTTCAAGGAAGGTATTCTTTTAGTAAGACAGTTAGTTAATTCCCATGGGTACTTGTTATTGTATACTGAATTTCTTCAGAAATTCCAATTGCCAGTTAAACCAAGAGAATTTGCTATTGTTTTTGATGCAATTCCAAAGAGTGTGATGTTACTTTTAAAAAACTGTAACTTAGAAGAAATCAGCATGGTTAATCCTTTTGGTAACATTTTCATCGAAAATGTTGATGTTTTAAAACAACAGTGTAGCAATAAGATTATAAGGAATGCTCTTTTTGTGTCCTTACCTGCAGCAAGATTTTTTTGGTCTTCTTTATTTGGTAATATCTCTTGGGTTAAAGCATGGAAACTGCCAAATAAGTTTTGTATCAATAACAAAATTAAGGAAGTGTCTTACAAAATAGTACTCCATAATTTATCCTGCTAAGCATGTTTTGGAAAGATTTAAGCTTAATATTTCATATACCTGTGAATTTTGTGGTCAAGAAAAAGAAAATATTTTCCATTTTTTTTTTTTTTTTCATTGTATTTATTCAAGATTATTTTTGAAAGGTTTGGAATTCTATATGAAACTCAGAGATGATTGGCCTCCCAAGTGAGACCCCATGTCGTTCGACATAACGTTTCCGTTACCTCCATCAGGGAACGAGGGTCACATACGTAACCGAGATGTTCTTGTGGCACTGAATTAATAAAGCATAAAAAAAGATGTTTATCGATATGAAATCACATTCAAGAAGTCTCATTCAGCACACATCGTGATATTTGCCATCAGTTTACATGTGCCACAGGTTGGGTGAGTAGTCATAAATACGCTCTTTTAATGCCTGTTATCAAATGTATTCTGCCTTCTTTATTAATCAGATTAGCGCCGTATGTTTAATCGCTTTATTATATCGGTTATCCAAGGATGTCTTTGAGTTTCATTGCATTTAACTAAATGAACACACCTGCTTACTAGGGTGATTAAACACTAACTTATCTGTCACGTGATGTGCTATAGACCTTAGATCAGTTTTATATTCATATCAGGTTCAAAGATGTAAATTGTATTTGTAGTAAAATCATGGTGACCACGACACTTACAATAGTAGGCTAACAAATGAAATTTGAAGTAAAAACCCAGATAACAGGACATTTACCATGCTTTTACCACAGTAACTGTAGTTTTCCTATGGTATAGTAATAGCCCGGTAATCACCAAACTAACTATGGTTGTACCACTGTAATGGTATTTTGTAATGGTTTTGATGTGCTTTTATATGACAGATACCCCAATAATCCCATTTACTGTACCATGCTTGTAATACCTTTTGATGCAAACCCCCCCCACCCCAAAAAAAAGTAAAAAAAAAAAAAAAAAAAAAAAAAATTTTTCCATCTTGCAGTTCATACATATCAGTTTATATCTTAAATATTTTACTCACAGATAATTATTAACATTCTGTATATAATTCTATTTTATAATTTGCACAGCATTTGTTGTTTCTTAAACTTTTGCACTTTCCAAATACCCACACTTGCAGTCTTTGCACTTGACCACTTGATTACTTATTTGATGTATTTCCTGTATTTGTCCCAAGTGTTCAAGTGAGCATGAAGACCACAAGTGTGTGTAGAACTTTTCATTACCTGATGGGACACACTTATAGTGTTGTAAAAATGCAAGTGTTTACAGAGATTTTTTTAGTTTGCATTTTAAAATAAACTTCTAAATGTCTGTTCAATAGTCCCTATAACAGATGACAATTTAAGTTGTGGTGCTTATCATTAAGTGATAAAAAGCAGTTGCAAATGGTGTACAAAATAAATATACTTTTCTGTGCAACACTTTGTTTTACCACCAAATTATTCTTAATATCTAATTATTATTATTAATATTTCATGTATATTGGAAAGATCTCTGCAAAAAGTCTAACGATTTATTCCAAAACATGATGCATGATGGGATACACTAAGCACTGAATAGCGCTCCGGAGCGGTATTGGAGATAGTGTGGGTTTAGTGTGCATTAAGGGCACTGCATTTTGGCATTATTAAGACCGGGGACCGTGTCACGTACACACGCTCTCAAGTGGCCAAGACTGCAAGTGTGGGTATTTGACAGGGTCAAAGTCCCATAATAAATAACTATGCATGTTCATTATGCTTTGACATAAAGCATAATGAACATGCATAGTTATGTAAGCATTTCCCAGTATTTATTGATATGTCAAACTCATTTATTCTATGAAGAATAAAAAGGCAGTTATGCTGTAAACGTTAACGATTTTCAGTATGCAAATGCTTTTATTAAAAACAAAACAGTAAAAACATTATATGTCTTTCAGAGAACACTGGCAAAAGATCAATTGTCTTAAAAATTAAATTGACCAAAAAGTGATACAACACATAATGCAAATGACAAAATAACACCATGACGACATGCATGTCAAGTGTACAGTATCATCTATAAAACTCTATCAGCACAGCATTAAATAAACATTGATTATTCAAACAATGGAAGACAGAAAAAAAGTGTTCAGGAAAAACAAACACCTGCTACATAAAAATGCAAAAATATACCTTTGACAATAGCATCATGAATGCTTCATGACTGGAACTAGGGGATGGCTGTGCATGAATGTGTCCTTTACTAAAACTCCTGATGAGAACTGATGCTTTTTATAATAAAAGCATTAGGAAGACACCAACTAAAGTTTACTGTATGAAGCTTGAAAAAGAGAACACAATGTTTTATCAAAAAAAAAAAAAACTTTTTAAAAAATTAAAAAAAATTTAACTAGTGTTTTCATTACTGGTTCTGTTTACAGTATATGGGTTGCTGGAAGGTCAAAATGTATTCATTGTAAGCTTATAATTAAAACAAAGTTACATCTTCTGCAAAAATCAAACCACTGCAAAGTCTAAACACTGATCCAGGGACCATTTCTGTGTGGGGGGGATAAAGAGTTAAAGAGGTGAGTCCTTGTGCAGGATGGAGAAGGACAGCGTTATCTGCAAGCAATCCTGTAAGACAGAAAGGAAGGAAATTTTATTACATTACATGCAACTTATACTGTGTGTTTTTTTGTTTTGTTTTGTTTTTTTACCATAAAAGCAGCCTCTGTAAAGATGCTGTATAATTAAATGTTAAATGTATCCATTATTAAAAGCAAGTGATTAATAGCAATCTATATTTATTTGAATTCTTTTAAAAATGATTACACGCTAACAGGACTGGTTCTGACAAATTAATCAAAGATTTGATATATCACGTGACACATCAAACTAGCATTTCCACTCTTGGAAACAGATAAATTACGAGGTGCAGAGAAATATTATGTATAGTTGGAACATGAACTGATGGGGCCTATTTGAAGCAATTTATTAAGAAGCAAATGGACAATATAAACTTTCTGACTTTGTGGGGCATCTGACTGCTTTTCAAGAAGAGCGCAACTGATTTAGCAATATTTTGATAGTGTCAGATGAGACTGTTCAGGGGCTTGTACAATATCATCCAAGTGTTAAATTAAATTACTGAATTATTAAGACTTTGATGTGAGAATGTGTTTAGGGTTTTTACTAACGGGGCATTTTTAAGACATTGACCCTGTCCAAATACCCACACTTGTGGTCTTGGCCACTTGAGAGCGTGTGTACATGACACGGTCCCCGGTCTTAATAATGCCAAAGCACAGTGCCCTTAATGCACACTAAACCCACACTATCTCCAATACTGCTCCAGAGCGCTATTCAATGCTTGGTGTATCCCATCATGCATCATGTTTTGGAATAAATCGTTAGACTTTTTGCCGAGATCTCATGAGAGGTCACGGAAACCTTTCCAATGTATGTGAAATATGAATAATAATAATTAGATATTAAGAATAATTTGTTAGTAAAACAAAGTGTTGCACAGAAAAGTATATTTATTTTGTACATCATTTGCAACTGCTTTATATCACTTAATTATAAGCACCACAAATTAAATTGTCATCTGTTATAGGGACTATTGAACAGACATTTAGAAGTTTATTTTAAAATGCAAAGTTGAAACTAAAAAAAATCTCTGTAAACACTTGCATTTTTACAACACTATAAGTGTGTCCCATCAGGTAATGAAAAGTTCTACACACACTTGTGGTCTTCATGCTCACTTGAACACGTGGGACAAATACAGGAAATACATTAAATAAGTAATCAAGTGGTCAAGTGTAAAGACTGCAAGTGTGGGTATTTGGACAGTGCGAAAGTTTAAGAAACAACAAATGCTGTCCAAATTATAACAGCAATGTTTGATAAAAGGGTAAAACTAACACAGATCTACCGCTGCAAACATGTGCCTCCACAGCTTTCTGTCTTGTCCATTTCTGAAGTAATACCTCTCCACAAACACGACTGGACTGACTGCTTCCATTACGTCTTTTCAGCTAAAAAATAAATAAATAAATAAAAAAGGGGAGAGAAAATAAAATAGAATTATATACAGAATGTTAATAATGATCTGTGAGTAAAATATTTAAGATACAAACTGATATGAATGAACTGCAAGATGGAAAAAATAAGGTTTTATTTATTTTATTTATCTATTTATTTTTACATTTTTTGGATTTTACATCAAAAGATATTACAAGCATGGTACAGTAAATGTGATTACTGAGGTATCTGTCATATAAAAGCACATCAAAACTACCATTACAGTGGTACAACCATAGTTAGTTTGGTGATTATTGTGCTATTACTATACCATAGTAAAACTACAGTTACTTTGGTAAAAACATGGTAAATCTCCTGTTTACTGGGTTTTAACTTCAAATTTCATTTGTTCCTATTGTAAGTGTCGTGGTCACCATGATTTTACTACAAATACCATTACAAATACCATTACACTTCCAGCGTTGCTGCTACGATGGCGTTGCTGACGAGCGCTCTGTGCAAACTTTGTTGTTTTTTGTGTTATTTTGTGTTATTCGTGTTACTTCTTATACATACTTTTGCTCAGACAGTACAGACTCTCATACAGTATGATTGACAAACACTACTGGACATCCGATCTAATTTAAACTTCGGTTCGGAAACAACGCCGCCTCGGAACTCCAGCTTCAGCGTCTAGGCGCTCCCACTGTTGCCGGCCTGCGTCCTAAGACAACATCGGAAAAGGAGGAAAGGCAAGCGTGCTGGAATTCCATGCAGATTGTGGAAAATAAGTTTTAATCCTCCTCTCCCTACCATCTTGTTAGCCAACATACAGTCTCTGGATAACAAACTTGACGAACTTAATGCGAGAATCACATACCAGCGGGACATTCGTAACTGCTGCGTTCTGGCTTTCTGTGAGACGTAGTTACACTCAGAAGTACCCGATACGGCCATTACACCGCCTGGATTCTGAGTTTTTCGTCATGACAGATGGCTAAACTCCGGTAAGAGCAGAGGTGGAGGTGTGTGCTTTATGATTAACACTCGTTGAGGCACTTATGTTACAGTTTTATCTACACACTGCTCCCCTGAGATCGAACTGCTCTCCATTAAAGTGTGCCCCTTCTATCTACCGCGGGAGTTTAATTCAATCATTCTCACAGTTGTTTACATCCCGCCTCACGTGGACAAAACTAAAGCATTGGACGAACTGTACAGCGCACCATAAATGGATTAGAAATTGCTCATCCTGACTCTGCTTTCATCGTTGTTGGGGATTTTAACAGGGTTAATATGAGGAAAGTTCTTCCCAAATTCTACCAGCACATAAATTTCCCCACACAAGGTGATCAGACATTAGATCACTGCTATTCAACACTAAAGGACTGTTACAAACCCCTCCCCCGTCCAGCATTCGGCAAAGGTGACCACATTAGCATACTGCTGTTACCAGCCTACTGACAATGCCTCAAACAGGAAAAAACAGTTTCTAAAACAGTTCATAAATGGAGTTAAGATGCCATCTCCACACTGCAGGACTGCTTTGAATCCACAGATTGGCAGATGTTTCAAGATGCAGCAGGAGACAACATACAGGAATACACAGATTCTGAGATATGCTACATTAACAAATGCACAGAGGATGTTGTTCCACCCATTAATGTTATATCATTTCCAAACCAGAAACCATGGGTCAATGGTGAGGTGCGTGCCAAATTAAGAGCACAATCTGCTGCCTTCAACTCTGGGGATCTAACTGCTTACAAGAAGTCCAGGTATGACCTTCAGAGAACCATCAAATCAGCCAAAAGAGACTTTAGGGACAGAGTGGAGTCAGAATATCATGGCTCTGACCCCAAACGCATGTGGAGCAGTTTGCGCTATATCACTAGCCCCTTTCACACTGCACGTCGGAACCGGCAAATTGCCGGAACATTGCCGGGTCGACTTCTGTGTGAAAGCAAACACGTTCCGAGATTGATTCCGTGATTGATCCCGGGTCGGGGACCTAGTAACATTGCCAGGTTCAGTCCCGGAATGAGCGCTGTGTGAACAAAAGCCAGAACTAATGCCGTGTTGTAGTGATGACGCACGTTATCGTACGATTCTTTTAGCGTGTTTTGAAGGCAGATCAACGTTCGCGATGAAACAAATATGTGCAAACTGTAACGAAGCAGAGACCAGTTAGTTCCTTACTTTCCGCGCTGAAGCTGAGATCGTTCACCAGCTTCAGTGAAAGTTAACGTGCCTAGCATTTTCGACTCGTACATTACACGTCACACCCTGATATCATGTGTTTTTACGGGACCTTTACGGGTTGTGTGTGAACGCGCGCACATATTCCGGGTAATCACTGGCAGTGTGAAAGTGCAAAATCTAGCGACCCGGGTACAAATGCCGGGACACATTACCCGTGTATTTGCCGGAATCACAGTGTGAAAGGGGCTACTGACTACAAAGCAAGGAAAAGCAGTGGTGTGTCTTTGTCTGCCTCCTTACCGGATGAGCTCAATACATTCTATGCTCGCTTTGAGACAGAAAACACATTCCCTGCTGTGAAAATACCTGCTGACATTGACACCTGCCCTATGATTCTAACCACACTCGAAGTGAGTAAGGCCTTCGAGAGAGTAAATGGCCGGAAAGCTCCAGGTCCAGATGGCATACACGGACGTGTCGTGTCGTGAGGGCCTGTGCTGTCCAGTTAGCAGATGTCTTCACCAACATCTTCAACCTCTCCTTGAGACTAACAGTGATCCCCACATGCTTCAAACAAACCATCATCATCCCTGTTCCCAAAAAAACAACTGTCTCTTGCCTGAATGACTACCGCCCTGTAGCACTGACATCAGTCATCATGAAGTGCTTTGAACGGCTAGTCAAATCCCACATCTGCTCCTCCCTGCCTGACACCTTGGACCCATTACAATTTGCTTACCGCTCAAATAGATCCACTGATGACGCCATTGCAATAGCCATACACTCTGCCCTGGAACACTTGGAGGGAAGAGACACCTATGTGCGGATGCTTTTCATTGATTACAGCTCTGCATTTAACAGCAGCATCCCTACCAAACTTATAGCCAAACTGAAAGATCTGGGTCTTAACAGTCACTTATGTAACTGGGTCCTGGATTTCCTGACCAGCAGACCCCAGGTGGTTAGAATTGGCAATCACACATCCTCCTCACTTACACTCAGCACTGGCGCCCAACAGGGATGTGTACTCAGTCCTCTCTTGTACTCCCTGTTCACTTATGACTGCTCTGCTAAGCACAGCTCCAACATCATCCTCAAATTTGCTACTCTCACAGCATGGTGTGCTGATAACAATCCCTCTCTAAACGTCAGCAAGACCAAGGAGATGATCATGGACTACAGGAAGTCACAGAGAGAGAGGGTCATGTTCCCATTTACATCAGTGGAGAGGTAGTAGACAGTTAAGAGCTACAAGTTCCTTGGCATTCACATCTCTGAGGATCTTTCCTCACTCTACAATGACATTTTAGACACCGCTCTACCCAAATAATCATATTAGTACCTCAGGACTACTTATGAATACTTATAACTCTTAACACTGTCTAACTTTATTGTATCTGTTACTGCCACTTATTTGTATATAATGCTCTGTCCGTGTCTTTTCTGCCTATGGTCACTGAAGTCACTCAAAATCTCAGTGCCCTCCATGTACGTCTATGTCTTTTATGTCTTGTTATTGTCACTGTATGTCTGAGCCTCGTCACAGGCATTTCAATGCCCAGTTTTCCCCAGTGTTAACTATGCAAATGACAAATAAATGCCTCTTGACTCTTGACTCTTGAAATACAACTTACATCTTTGAACCTGATATGAATATAAAACTGATCCAAGGTCTATAGCACGTCACGTGACAGATAGCGTTTAATCACTCTAGTTAGCAGGTGTGTTCATTTAGTTAAATGCAATGAAACTCAAAGACAGCCTCGGATGACGATATAATACAGCGATTAAACATACAGCGCTAATCTGATTAATAAAGAAGGCAGAATACATTTTATAACAGGAATTAAAAGAGCGTATTTACGACTACTCACCCAACCTGTGGCACATGTAAACTGATGGCAAATATCGCGATGTGTGCTGAATGAGACTTCTTGAACGTGATTTCATAGTGATAAAAATCTCATGCCCTTCGTGTCTGAGTATTGACGCCAAAAGTTTCCCACTGAAAGCAATGTAGAGCTACACATCCCTACTGTGATGCCAAGGGGCACCTTTGGCGTCTTCATTGTGACGCTAGAGGCACTTGACCATGCTTCAGTTTTTGATGCCTTGGGAGTGAGAATGGGTTGTACGAGACATCTCTTCTCTTTATAAAAACATCAACACATGTCTTTTTCTGAAAGTAGTAAGCAGCATTTATATATAGCTTGTGTAAAGTCCAGATTTTGTGAATATTTAAAAAATAAGACAGACACAAAATGGTGGAGTTATCTTTCAGTTCCAGATGTACAACTGTCTTCATGGCATTTGTTTATTAAAAGAAAGGGACAGGGTCTGCCTCATGCACGCCCCGCTGCTGCCTTCTGGCCTGTTCGGCGACACTGAATCAGCTCAATCTTCGACAGGTACCAGGAGGCGCATAAGCAAGCGGTGGCATTCCAAAAGTTCCTCCCTCGTCATTTTGTGGGGCATCTGGATGGGAGATTGCTCCTCCGAATACCAGCTCTTCGTACCACGAGACTCAACAACAGAGCTCTGGGCCAGGGACCAAAACAGATCTTAGGGCAGTTATTGAAGCCAAGAAGTCCTCGGCCAAGAAGTCTTGACACAAGCCTCTTTTGACAGCCTCTATTGGGGTAGAGTGGTGTACACCGCATCACACGGTGCCCGTCTCGCCTCAGTGCCCTTGGGAAGTCAGTCTGCCAACCCTGCCAGAGCTCCAGGGTGCAGCAGATTCCAGTTAATGCTGCTACTTCCGGTTGGCACCGCAGATGGCAGCCATGGTTTGTTGGTACTTGTACTCTTTTTGTTTGTTTGGCCTGTCTTAAGCAATATTTTCCCGACCAGGTTTACTAGGAACAAACTCCTGGACATCAGAAATAGCACACCAGATAACTTTCTGCTGACATTTGAGCATTTAGATGTTTTACTGGACATTTCAGTCAGAGGAGCTGCGTTCCTATACAAGCACTCCAAGAGAGGGAAGCGGACCACTCGTTAAATTCCGACTGCGCTGATTTAGGACGCCGCTGCCGAGCATTCATTTGGCGAATCTCCACTCCCTAGCAAATAAATCAGACAAACTATGACTCCTCACACGCACAAACAAGGACTTTTTAAACTCCGCTGCACTCTGCTTCACAGAAACCTGGCTGAACGGAGCCATACCAGACTGCTCGTTACATCTAACGGGCTTCCAGCTGTTCAGAGCAGACCGAATCATCGGGGAAAACGAGAGGCGGTGGATTATGTTTTTATATCAATGAAGGCTGGTGTACAGACGTGACAGTTTTAAAGATGTGCTGCCCAAACTTGGAAGCTTTCTTCATTAACTGCAAGCCTTTTTATTAACCACGCGAGTTTTCATCATTTATTCTGGTGAGTGTGTACATTCCTTGTGACGTGCGCGTGAGCGCCGCGCTAGAACTGTTGGCTGATCAGATCACACACAGAACAACATTATCCGGAGTCTTTCATTATCATTCTCTGTGATTTTAATAAAGCTAATCTCACCCGTGAACTGCCTAAATATTGACAGAAAATCACACGCCCCACCAGAGACAGCAGTATACTGGACCACTGCTACACTGTTTTAAAGGATGCATACCACTCTGTCACCCGAGCTGCGCTGGGATTCTCTGATCACTGTTTGGTTCACCTTCTACCAGCCTACAGGCAGAAAATCAAATCTGCCAAACCTGTAGTAATTACTGTAAAGAGATGGACTGCTGAAACAACAAGATGTACAGGCCTGCTTTGAACTTACTGATTGGAGTGTTTTTGAGGCTGCAGCTACTGATCTGGATGAGCTTACTGACACCGAGACATCCTACAGCAGTTTCTGTGAGGACATGTGTGTTCCCACCAGGCCATATTTAACCTTTAACAACACCAAAAGTTGGTTCAGTGCAAAATTCAAACAGCTTCACCAGGCCAAAGAGGACACATACAGGAGTGAGGACAAAGACTTATACAAACAGGCCAAATACACACTGAATAGGGAGATAAGAGTGGCAAAGTTAAACTACTCTGAAAAGCTAAAAAAAACAGATTTCAAGTAATGACTACATCAGCGTGGAATGGCCTGAAAGCCATCATCAGCTACAAGACCCCATCCACCAGCACTGAGGCCAGTCAACAACTGTCTGAAGACCTGAACGAGTTCTACTGCAGGTTTGAAAAGCAAAAGCTTGGTCTGACACCCCACACCCACACTGACCATCTCACAGAACAGCCATCAACACCCTCACCCTCCCTCCCCACTATTGTTTCTCAGCCTGTACTCAAGATTTGTTAAGAGGATTTATGCAAAGTCTTCAGGAAGCAGAAGATAAGGAAAGCCAAAGGCCCTGATGGTGTCTCTCCAGCCATTCATGAAGGGACATTCATATTGACTCCATTGTGAAAAAGGCCTAGCAGAGGTTGTACATCCTTCGTCAGCTGAAAAAGTTCAACCTGCCACAGGCGCGGATGACACAGTATTACTCAGCTAATATTGAGTCGGTTCTGCACTCTTCTATAACTGTCTGGTTTGGGTCAGCCAGCAAATCAGATTTAAGAAGACTGCAATGGATTGTTAAGACAGCAGAAAGGATCATTGGTGTGCACCTGCCCAGTCTTCAGGACTTGTACAACTCCAGAGTGAAGAAACGGGCAGGTAACATCATCACGGACACAACCTATTTGCACTTCTCCCCTCAGGCAGATGCTACAGATCTCTGTGCACTAAAACATCTAGTCATAAAAACAGTTTTTCCCCCATGACATCTCCAGCTGAAACAGCTAACATATGAATCATTACCTGTGTTCTGTAATTCTTTTCCGTTAATCATTCTACATCTTTAATTATTGCCTTTCTCAAGTATTATGTAAATACATATGCATATCTCTTTATTTATACGGTTCTAAATAGAGTAAAAATGCACAAATATGTACATAATTCAATCCACTGTTCCAGATTCATACACATTATTTATTGCTAAGTCTTACTAATTTAATTTTATTTTTCTATTTTTTTCTGTTCTCATGTCAGATTTGTATGTATGCATGAATGTACCAGTATGTACCATAATGCATGCACAGTTTGCCTATACAACGCAAATTGTGGGATTTCAATATTGCGTGTAGCTGTTACTTTCTATCACTTTCTCTATTTTACGTGTAAAATTAAAATATGTAATGTAATAATTAGGGGTGTGCCCGAAACCGAATACCTTATTCGGAATGGCACGGATAATGGCTTCAAAAACGAATAATGGATAAGGAATAATTCTGCCTGAATATTCGGCTGAGGCTGGCACACTCTGCTGTTTGCTAGATAACAGTTGAGCCAGGGGATCAGCGCAATATTATACACAGACCTCTAAAGTCACGCAATAATGAGTGTGTGAAGTGAATGAATATAAACTTTATGAACGAAAAGAGCACAAATCAAACACCACATTAGTGTTGCCTCTCTGTGCATCTCTCAGAAATCAGAGCTTGGCGAGAGTAATATCACCTATAATGATACATCATACACAGTCTATTATTTGTATATATTTAAAAGACAATGATTTAAACCGTAGGCTACGAAATGATACATGAATGAATGGAATAAACAGTGCGCTCACCAATCAAACAGCGCGCCTCAGTATCTCAAAAACCAAACCAGTTCTCTCTCTTAAAAGTAGGCTGATAATCAACTTAGATGCAGATAGATTTTCTATGTTTGCTTCTTTATCTTTTGCTGCTTTGCGTGGCACACGCACATTTGTTTAGTAAGTTCAAAAAGACTCGCTTAGAGAATTCTGAGTAATGAAAATGTGCGCCTTGAATTCATTCAGTCGTGTTCAAATGATCACTAAACGTTTGTCATGACGTCTCTACTTATATGATTAATTTATTTTTAGAAATTAATAATTATTTTACTTTAACACAGCATATTTGTTCAGTGATAACTACGGGAAAAAAGTAACTGTACGACACCTGGTTTTATCCGAAAACAGATACTAATAATATTGTGACTGTTACAGATACAAATACTGGCTGTTACATGAAAATTAAAATAGATAATGTCATAATTATAAAGTTTTGACAGTTAACATGTGTTATGTAATTGTTGCATTAGGCTATTAATTAATTAGTTAATTAATAAACATTTATTGATTAAAAACTATTTCATGTCTATTAATTTACAGTAGCATGAACCACGAGTAGTCGAGTAACTCGAGTATTTTTAAAATAAGTAATCGGCTAGCAGAAATCAGTAGTCGTGCAACCCCTAAAGCATACCAATATCGAGTACTTACGTTCGGCCTTGCACTCTCACCACGCACATTTATGAAGTGTATGGATGCTGCTCTGGCTCCACTGCGACTCCAGGGCATCCGCATACTAAATTCTATCGACGATTGGTTTATTTATGCTCAATTGGAGCAGTTGATGGTTTGACATCGAGATGTTGTTCTTGCCCACATGGGAGAGCTGGGTTTGAGACTGAACACCAAGAAAAGTGTGCTTTCTCCATAACAGAGGCAACTTATCTAGGCGTGGTGTGGGATTCTCCTGCTCATATCGAGTCGATCCTCACGTCAGTCAAGAGAGTCAGAGAAGGCCAGTCACTCACTGTAAAGAAGTTTCAGAGACTGCTGGGTCTGATGGCAGCTGCGTCCAGTGTGATACCTTATGGCCTGCTGTACATGAGGCCCCTACAGTTGTGGTTCAGGACCAAAGGATTTTCCCCGAGGGGGAATCCACTTCGAACTATCAAGGCCATGCGGTGATGCCTGATGTGGCATATCAATTGTCTGGACATGCTGGCCATGTTTCGAGCACTGAAACACTTCCTCCCAGACCTAAGAGGTCACCATGTGTTGGTGTACACCGACAACACATTAGTGGTCTCTTACATCAACCACCAGGGAGGTCTGCGTTCACGACCCTTGTACAAGCTGGTGCACCAGATCCTTGTGTGGTTCCAGGACAAACTCCTCTCACTCAGAGCAGGATACATTCCTGGACATCTCAATGTGGGAGCAGACGTCCTGTTGAGACAAGGGGCCGAGTTGATGGACCCCGAGGTGGTGAAGCAGATATGGAGAATGTTTGGCCAGGCTCAGGTGGACCTCTTTGCGACTCAGGAGACATCGCAATGTCCCCTCTGGTTCTCTCTAGTTCATCCAGCTTCCCTGGGACTGTAAGCTATAGTGCAGACTTGGCCGAGCCTTCATCTGTACACTTTTCCCCTGATCACTCTGCTCCCAGGAGTTCTGGCGAGAGTATGCCGGGACGGGGTTCGGATATTATTAGTTGCCCCGTTCTGGTCGGGCCGAGTATGGTTCTCAGATCACGGGAGATTCCAGTCAGGAGAGATCTACTCTCACAGACGCGGGGTACAATAATTCACTCCCGCCTGGAGTTGTGGAAACTATGGGTGTGGCCCCTGAGGGGGCACAGCTCATAGCATCCGGTCTCTCAACCGAGGTTGTTGAGACCATCCTCCAATCCAGAGCTCCCTCAACGAGAAAACTCTTCACCTCATGGTGCAGAGACCGCCAGCTTGACCAAGCTAACTGCCCAGTTGGTATACTTCTGGGGTCTCATTTATAAAACTCTCCGTAGATGTCATCCTAAAAGTGTACGTGACAACATGTTTAACACCGTTAAAGGTACAAGACATCAAGCATATATGAGATACAGACTATAAATGCCATTTGTGCCGTACACAATTTTTATTGCTTAAAAACATCCTGTATTCTTATGAGTTGATCTCATTCTTTTCCACTAGCCAAATAGTATTTCAATTGTTTTAAACAATTCAAATCAAATTTAATTTATGCAGTTTTGCTGATAACAAGATATTTTATATATAGCTATTTTTAACTTATATTTATTGCAGTGTAAATAGAATTGTCTAACTCGTCACATCACTGACAAAGTAGCCTATTTTAAAAAGTAAATGTGCAAATTACTATTTTCTTCAAGTTGCATCCTTCAAATACAGTGGTATTTTTCATAATGTTGTGGAGGTTGTGGTTGTACAGTAAGATATTATCACTGGACCTATTCAAACCAGACAATATATAGACCGTTCCACCTCCCTTCCGGGAACCCGACCAGAAGACCCTTAATTGTATGTGTCCAGTTCGTGTGTCCTTGAGGAAACGAGACGCAGTGTCTCTAAGCCATACTCCCGGCACCCCTTCCAGCTGCACAGCCCTTACTTTTATAGCTTCCTGGTCCCTTATGTCACAACGCCCGTGACATCATGCCCTTGTGTTTCTCTTCCTCCACCTCGCATACGAACTCTCCCGTACCTTACCGCTTATATTTTGTACATTCACATATTTAGAAACAAGTGTCAACAGTTTTGAATTATTGTGTATAAACGATGACAACCGTGTTGCAGTTGTGCTTAACTTTTGCTTTCTAGTGTTTAGGGTTTTGCATCACAAATTTATCACACTGCAAATTGCATTTTAGTGAGTGAGAATGTGTTTAGAGTTTTGCAAAAAGAGTGCATGAGATCTGCAAACAGTGTCTAAACTGCCTGAACTTGTTTAAGGTTTTGCAGAAAGAGTGATTTATTTGACAAATTGGATTAGGCTATTGAGAATTTGGTTCAGAGAATGGGGTTTAGTATCTTAGCAAATGTAAAAAAAAAAAAACTGCAACTAGATCCAAATTAATTACTCATTTCAAATATTCTGTTGATGTCTAAAATATTAGAAAAAAATGCGTCTGCTTAATTACGCTCCTCCGTACAAGTGAATAATATCTATGAAATATGTTACTGTTTTGTTTATTTAAATGAGGAACTATCTTATTTAATACCTTTAAAGATTGGAGTGCCACATGGTTCTGTTTTAGTCCCTCTGCTATGTTCAATATACACACATATTTTTAAATTATCTGAGCAAATGGTCGGGGTACAGATCCACTCTCTCAGTTTAAATCTTGATTAAAGACATCTTTTTTAGCCAAGTATACACAAAATGCATGCAAATATCAGGTTTTATAGAAAGTAATTAAAAGGTTGAACAGAGTTTATGGATAGTAGCTGCTCCCGCTAAGCAGGCAAATTTGTGCATTTTGCTTGTAGTCATTTGAAGTTCAGTGGATTAGAGCTACAGAAAGTCATTGTATATATTTCCACTGCAGTGCAACTGACTGTGGTTAAAGCTATTATATGAGTAGATATGTAGACATATATGATGCACTACTAGACGTGTAATGCAGAACTTTGCTCTATGGTTTAGTTTCGCATCTAGTGAGGCGGCATTTGCTGAGACGAATGATAGTAAGGTGGTTAAATACAGGATGTGAGGTGCATGTGTGTGTGTGTGTGTGTGTGTGTGTGTGTGTGGTTCTACATGTGTTGCATATGTACTTGGCCATTAGTTCAAAACCTGTAATACTGCCCAAAATATGTTTGCTTGTCTGTAGATTGTATTTTTCTCAGTTTGACCAGCCATTTCATATTTTGTTTCTTCTGACCATCTGTAATATGCTTGTTAAATGTGTACTGTGTGTCATAAAGGTCATACCCATAGACACCTAAGCCACTAGCACTGAAACCTTTTGCAAATTTTCCATCAGGTGTAATTTTACACACACTGCTGAAGTGGTTTTTCTTTGTACTCGTACAAAGTGAGAAATCGGACAAACAAAGTCATCTGTTATGATTATGGACTTTGTTTGTTTTCATCAGTTTCCTTTGCTCTTAGTTTGTCTGTCTTGTCCTAGATTTTCAGTGTGGTTTATCAGTCATTTCAGTCTCCTGATAAATTGTTAATTATCTCATTAGTTCCCTTATTTGCCTTGTGTATAAATACTTTCTGTTTGGTTTAGTTTGATTCCGGTTATTGTATGTGTTATATTGGTTGCATTTTTCTGATCTGTGTTTCTGCATGTTTCTAAGTAAAGACTGTTGTTTGGATATTATATATATACTGCAACAAGCCCTGACATCATCTCCCTGTGATAAGCACGCAGTGAACTAAGTATGTACGTAAACAAAACAACAACAAAAAAATGTGTGAACACACCAATATTCTTTCTTATTTCTTACTTAAATTTCAGATTGGTGTGTTTATGCAAATGTGTTTAGACCAGTTTAATCTGTTTTAGGCATTTGCACTGGAATACTACTAATCTAAAAAGAAACCCAATGTATCTCAAATGTGCATCTACACTACAATAATGAAATCAGAATTCAGGTGATTCTTATGTGAAACAATTTATAATCTGAAATAACTGCATTAGCCTCTTCAAAGACAGACAGAAGCAGAGTTGTACATAAAGTAGTTTCCTGCAGTTAAAGATGTTGCATTCTGCTCAGTTGATATCTCTCTAAATGTTTAGTTTACAAGCAATGCAAAGACACTGATTCTTTTATGTAGTAAAAATAGACATGTACAGACATTTTAGGGTTAGTATGATATAAAAGATATATGAGCACATATGAGCTGAATATTTGTACAATATAAGCAGATTTCCTTTCACAGTGCATTATACTTTTTTATTGATATTTTTCAAGATAATAAGGATAATATTTTTGAAAAAGAACAATTATGTTGTAACATCAGAATTACAGTAGGAATATTGCATAATTGTGTTATAGAATGTCCTTTGTTCTTTCTAAGTATAAATTATGTATCTTGTGTATCAGCTTGTGTATTTATGTTCATAGCACACTGAAAAGTTTATACAGAGTTACTTCTTTACTCCCAAACAAGATGTATATACTTATTGCAATGGAAGAAACTTCACAGAAGAAAACATGAATTACTCTACTTTAACAGCAAAATATAACTAAAAACACTACATGTAGTTTTAATATCTACTGATTCTGAAAAACAAATATTTGCCATCACAAGTCCCCATGCTTTAACCAAAAAAAGGCCCAATTATTAAACACAAAGTGTATAATCAGTGTTATAAGTTATTTAGTATTTTATTATTTTAACTTGTTCTTACTAAATGACCTAAAATTGACTTTAATTTAATCTTTATGTAATGTCAACAGTTAGTACATTTCACAATTCAATCAACCTTGCACTGTAAGTTTGATTTTTTTCTAAGTTTATAGAAAACAAGGAAATATGTTCTGTACCTGGTGAAATATTTGTAAAATCCAAGCGTTTTATTGTTAGATATTCTTCAGTACATTTGTGAAAACATTAACACACTGCAGATTAAAGAAAAAATTAAATAAACAAAATAAATAAAATAAAACCAACATCAGTTTGTATTCTAAAATTTAATGTTACATTAACAATATGTGTATTGTATTTTGCTATGGATTCTGAGATTTAATTTCTAGTCTTGAAAGATAATTTACAGTAATGTTTACATGAAAAAAAATGTGCACAGTGACTAAAGTGATAGTCAACAGTCAGTTGGTCAGTGTAATAAAAAATCAACAATAGTGACAAGAAACAGATAATAGTAAACGGAAACTTAAAAGGACAAGCTAAAATAAACCACAAAAAGCAACAGTTGTAAAATAGCAAAAGCATAGATAACATCACAAAGTTGCAACAGTATAATTTAATCATACTTTAATGCTTGCAGGTGCTATACTGCACATCCCACTTTATTATACTCTTCATCTGTAAAAATTCAAAACATTCGTGTAATGCAGACGCTAGTCATTATAATTGCACAGCACAAAATGACTAAATTTATGTGTATATATTATTGTGTTTTACAATATTGTAAGATTGCTTCAATAATTACACAAAATTCACTCATTCATTCACTTATTCATTCATTCAATGCAGACCTACCACTTTCAGAAGAAATTTCATCACACTCTGAGGCAGTCCTGAGTCATTATGGACATTGATTTACAGCATTTGTGTGGAAAAAGTAAATAAGAAAAAGAGAGAGAGAGAAACTAATCAATCATTCATATGTAAGCTGAAATTGCAACAGACAAGAGAAAAGACATGTGAAATCTGTCAGAAGTATGAAAAATAAGAGATGAAAACAACACAAAGATAAAACAGCACAAAGCATATTCATACATAAATTACTGACTTACCAGACAACAGGTTGTATGTCACCAGTACCAGATGTGTAAGGTGTGTCAATTTCTGGAAGACAGATTTGTTAATGTAACATACAAAGTTACAGAAGAGAGAGTAGAGAAATTGGAGTTTTAGAGCTTTTAGTCCATTTCTTTAGCTTTTAGGTTAGCTGTATTGTAGAATTGTGGTATACTGCTAAATGCTTACAAATTAACATTTAGCAGATAAAAATATTTAAAATGTCTATATTTGTAGCAGCTATGTATATAGTCTTTCTGAGGATTCTAATCTTAAACTTTTTTACACAGAAAGTGGGTCATCCAGGTTTGGAATGACATAAGAGTAAGCAAATGGTGACAGAATTGTCATTTTTGGGTGAACTATACCTTTAGAATATGTACCACCATTACTTACATTTATGTACAGAAATATCTAAAACTTTTAAGAATGACTGGACCAGCACAATATCTTATTTGTATAAATTCATTCAATCTGCCTATATATGCCCTACAGATGAAGCTTCATGCTTACATTTTTTCTAAAGACTGTACCAGTTCATATGATATTGCCACATTGTAAAGTAGTCAGATTTTCTCATGAGATCAGGCTGACTTTGCAATTTAGGAAAGTTAATAAACAACATGAGTTAATGGAAATCCATGAGCTCAGCTGTTATGTATAGTGACGACCTACCCAAATCTTTTGTTTTCCAAAGGAAATAATTCAACAGGAAACAAGAACCATACAATAAATACCTTCATAGAACACTTCTGTTCTTGTGAGGTCTGTCTCGTTTTTCGAGGATCTGTTGATTAGGAATGCATTGAAATTGTTCTTAATCTAATATCTGATATATTTTAATTTCTCATTTATTTTAATTTCTACTAAACTTCTCAAACTGACCTTTCGTTGTGGATTCCAAGGCATCCTACCAGAAAGAAAATGAGTTTTAGGATTTTAGGAACAGTTCAACAGTTCAGTGTTTGCAGATCTAGAAAAAGTGGTACCTCGTTTTCGGATCAGTGCCCAGATTCCCAGAAACAGACTGAGGAGCAACACTATGATAGCCCACATTATGACAATTATGATTTTGTCAATGCTGCTATTAGATGTCGCTGTCAGAGAAAAAAACAGAAACACAAAAAGGTCTTATTTTGACAGTTTACTTAATTCTTATATTTTAGTACTGTAGTTACCTACTCTTATGAAAAAAGTGCATTAATTATATTGAATGTGTATACTTGTATATTGTATTTTGAGGTAATATAATAAGAATGAAATAAAAGGCTACCCGAGTTAAAGATAATGACTTTCATGACTGTTTTACAATTAAGAACCCTTAAAAAGTGTGCATTAAGTGTAATTGTTGTGATTGTTTTTTTTTTAAGATTGTTTTAAATCATTGTTTTAATAATCTTTAGTCATGCTTTAATGCACTTACTTTGATGTGTTTAATATTATACTAATGCACATGTAAATAAAAATTTTAAACAAAATTTTATTATAATTTTAAATGTGTTGTTAAATATTACATTTAAAGTTAATATATTTTAAATGTACTAAATTGCATCTTTTTCATTACAAATGTGTAATTACAAATATATGTAAATAAATGACATGCAAGCTTCAATAAAAATCACATTAAAGTGTACTGAAGGCAACACACTTTAACCATATTGCAGACAACAGAATTATGAAATTGCACATCACTTAAGTCTTAATTAAGTAGGTTAAAAACAACTCTAAGTTTCAGCTAATATAATAGCTGCATTTAATATAAACTATAAACATATTTTCATTTAATTGCAATTAACATTCAGTTAAGTGCCTGAAAATATTACATTCAGTTTGCACTCAAGTATATTCTTTTAAAGTACATTATTTCTGTAATAATTACTCTTTTTAAAAGTAAATGTACAACTTCCACTGAACTGATTCAATTATAATTATAAATTGTAAATTGTTTTGTTTTTCCCCTCCCATTCTTACCAGTAATCTTAAGATTGACTTTAATATTTTGATGAAGTGTCATTCCATGGTAAGGGAGTATGTTTAACAATACAACACAACTGTATGTCCCAGCATCTTCAGTCCGGACCTCTCTGAGGGTGAATGTTGTCATCATCTTCTCTGTGTCCCAAATATTAACTTCAACAGGCTTTCCATTTTTGATGAGATAAACCAAAATCATGTTCTCGGACTGGTTTTTGTGTAAAGGATTGGATGCTGAACATTTAAACTCAGCATCACTTCCCACCGGCACCTCAGGCTTACGCAAATGTATCTGTGTATAAATTAAAGATTCTGTGGCGAGAAAGAGAACACTTATGATTAAATGTTGTAGTGTGCCCCTTAATATATTCCAGGACAAATCAATCCAAAAAAAATAAAAAATTATGCAATATCATACATTTCTCTCTCATTAAAGGCAATTTTGAGTCTATTGTGGTTGCACAAGTAAGTAATTCAACATTTTATCTGTGCCCAGGAATCAAACATACTCACAAATGTAAGCAAAAGTATCTTACCGATCACCTTTATGAAGATGTTATTAAGACCATATCCTGTCACTTTGGTTATTTCCAACTGTTCTTCTGAAAACCCACAGCTGTAGTTGCCTGAACGGTTTATATCTATTCTCTCCATTTTAAAGGTGGTGTCTTGTGGATTGAGCTGTTTTTTCCAATCAATAGCTTTGCCATTTTTAAACAGATATAAATAAACTGCCTTTACTGTAAGGCCAAATGTGCTGCAAGTAACCTCCAGTCTTCCACCTTCTGGTACTTCTCTATTTTCACAGAAAATCTTAGCTTGATGAATCGTTTGACCTGAGAAGGAAAGAAGTTCAGGACATTTTCATCCTGATAGGTACAATAGTACATTTACTGAGTTGTTCATTAAGTGTATTAATGGAACATACCTTGACATTTAAGGAATAGATTCACTGAGATATCTAAAAACAATAATCCATTTTTTTTAAACCAACACTACCAGCATTTGTGTAGATTTCATTTATTGATCATTAATGATAGATTTTGTAATTTCAGTACTTACATGCAAAAAGAAGCACACCGACCATGGCTGCTAAGATTTCTATCACTTTCTCTGCACAAAATAATTGAGTTTCTCGTAGCTTGTGACCAATATGCTGTTACGGGTTCTCTGCACTAGTGTGAACAGAATAAGGCAGTGCTTTCACTAAAGTACAATAATAGTCATGCTGTGAAGGCGTTCTGAATGCGGAAACACTGTCAAACAGTGCTAACAGATTTTTTACATACACGGTATTTTACATATATTCGAGTAGAACTACAAATATTTGCACAACAATATTCACCACTCACATTGGATTTTTCTGATGAATAATCATTATTCCTCAACATACATTTCAAAACACTTAAATAGCAAATAGTTAATGTCCTTTTGACTGCTATATGAATCCACTACTGATCCACACACAATTATTCACATTCTATGTTTGTTTTTTGAAAGTGATAATTTCTTACATAGTAACAATAACAGTCATGTGATCTGTAGATAGAGAGTTGTTGCAGAGTGAAACGAAGACAAGAAAATTAAAACAAGGTATACAGTATGTCAGCGTGTGGTATTTTTCACATCCAACACACAAACCACAGTGACTCTTTAACCACATAAATTAATAGTGTGCTAGTAGTTCAGATGCTGTCAAAACAATGTAGTTTTCCAGTAACATGCAAAACTTTCCATGATTAGAAGGATGTTGCAAAATTAAACATTTTAATGTCACTTTTGTATTGCAAATGCAACTTCGCTGAGTGAGCTGAAGCAATAGATAAGTTAGTTGTATTATTATATTTGTTTATTTTTTTTTTATTAATGTTTTTGTCTATTTATTTGTTTCTTAATGGTATTTGCTTAGATCCTAACTTGTGAAGGTATATGGTTTAGCGACACTTAGAGGTCAAAAGCAGCAAATGCACGTTGCTGCATTAATGGTGACAACAACTGCAATTAGGGCTGTCACGATATTAGATTTTTCATATCACGGTTATTGTGGCCATAAGAATTCACGGTATCGATATATCTTGATGTCTATAGAAACCTGGGGGGGGGTCATAGTATCAGTCACATTATTTTTTACTTTGTTTATTGAGTTTTTCTTTTTTACCCAACAGACATAAGGATACTGATAAATGCAGGGCACAAGACTCTGGCTTTCTCCGTCTTCTTTGAAGCTCCTATGAAATAACAAGAGAGAAAATACTGTCAAGTTCAACAGAATAATGAATAAATATTAATGGTAACACTTTACAATAAGATGTAATTTGTTAACATTAATGTATTAACTAACATGAACAATGAACAATACATTTATTATACAAGTTATTAATCTTTGTTAATGTTAATAAAAATAGAGTTGTTCATGTTCATGTTAGTTCACAGTGCATTCATGTTTACAAACACAACTTGTGATTTTAATAATGCATAAGAAAATGCTGAAATTAACATGAACTAAGATTAATAAATGCTGTGGAAATACTGTTTATTATTATTTATGTTATTTATATATGTTAACTAATGAACCTTACTGAAGAATGACCGCAGATGAGGCATTAAGTTCATGGCACTGCGACCAACTTAACATTTTACAGAGTTTAATGTAGCAATGTCGTCGCTCAGTTTTTCAAGATCAGTTTTAATCGTGTAACTTTTAATAGATTTGAACAAAGAAATAAAGTGGTACTATGCACAGGCCGTATTGATTGCAAATACAAAAATAAGACGAGTAAAGAAAATCCAGTATTTATTAAAAATAATCACCCTTTACTTAAATATATGAACACAGAAAACCGCTGTTAACAGGTTAATATAACGTTTCCCATTCTATGACTAGTAAAATAATGGCAACTCCAGTACTGGCGCTGGAGTATTTACATGTGGTGTTATCGTAAAAAAACTGTTCATTTTAAATATTGCGGTGTATCGTCAATACCGGTATATTGTGACACCCCTAACTGCAATGGATTTTTTTTATTTTTTATTATGAGTATTTTAATAGCTTGACAAACTAATTTGTTGAATTGTAGGATTATACCTTTGAGATATTAGGGGAAGTAATGCTGTGGAAGATTATTTGTCTGGATATGCAAGAGAGGGGAAAGAGAAGAGTTTTAAAAAGTTCCTCATGCTCGCTAAACACTCACCCGCAACACTTTCTTCAGGTCAGATGATGCTCAGGCCTACAGCAAATCCAGGGCTAACCTGAGGAGGGGCATCAAAAAGGTCAAGTGCTGCTACAAGCTGAAGGTAGAGGAACACTTTTCCAACTCTGACCCCCAACGCATGTGGCAGGGCATCCAGGTCTTCAGTGACTACAAGTCAAGCAACTGTACTCCAACGGTCACAGACGTCTTCTTCCTTAACGAGCTAAATGACTTTTATGCTCGCTTCAACATTGACAGCAAAGAGATGGCCACCAAGATCACACACTCAGCAGACCACCAAACTCTCAAACTCACCTCCACAGATGTCCACACTGCATTGAGCCGGATCAACACACGTAAGGCTGCTTGCCCGGATGGCATTCCTGGTCGTGTGCTTAGGGCATGTGCAGAGCAGCTTGCAGGGGTCTTCACAGATATTTTCAACCTGTCCCTCACCCAAGCAACTGTGCCGACATGCTTTAAGTCCACATCCACTGTGCCAGTGCCGAAACACTCCTCCTCAATGTGCCTGAATGACTACCGCCCCGTAGCACTCACACCTATTTTCATGAAGTGCTTCGAGAGATTGGTCCTAGCACACCTCAAAGACTACCTCCTACCCACACTGGACCCACACCAATTTGCTTACCGTAGAAATAGGAGGAGAGAGGATGAATTATGTATGGTGATTGATTCTGTATTTACTCACTTGGTTGGATAATAACAAAATATAGTGTAGGTCAAAAGGTTGGAAACATTACTATTTTTAATGTTTTTGAAAGAAGTTTCTTCTGCTCATCAAGCCTGCATTTATTTGATCAAAAATACAGGATTTATTTTTTATATTTTGATATATTATTACAATTTAAAATAATTGATTTTAAATTTATTATACTTTAAATTATCATTTATTTCTGTGATGCAAAGCTGAATTTTTAGGATCATTATCACATGATCCTTTAGAAATCATTCTAATATGATGGGATGATTCATTATCAAAGTTGGAAACAGTTCTGCTGCTTAATATTTTTTCAGAACATGTGATACTTTTTTAGGATACTTTGATGAATAAAAAGTATAAAAAAAAAAAAAAAAAAAAAAAGAAGCTATGTTTTTAAAATATAAATATTTTGTAATAAACAATATACACTACTGGTCAGTAATTTGGGGTCAGTAATTTTTTTTTTTTTCTTTTTTTTATAAAATCAATACTTTTATTCAGCAAGGATGTGTTAAATTGATAAAAAGTGATAGTAAAGAAAATATATTATTAGAATATATATTATTTGAATTTTTTTTTTTTTTTTTAATAAATGCAGTTCTTTTTAACCTTTTTATTCATCAAATATATAGACAGTAGAACTGTTTCCAACACTCATAATAAATCAGAATTTTAGAATGATTTCTAAATGATCATGTGATAGACTGGATGTTACATGTGACACTGAAGGCTAGAGTAATGATGCTGAAAATTCAGCTTTGCATCACAGGAATAATTTTTTTTTAAGTATATTCAAATAGGAAACTATTATTTTAAGTTGTAATCATATTTTACAATATTACTGTTTTTTCTGTCTGTTTTGTTTTTTCTGTAGCAGGCTTGATGAGCAGAAGAGACTTCTTTCAAAAACATTAAAAATAGTAATGTTTCCAAACTTTTGACCTGTACTGTATGTACTTCAGCTCAGCATTTAACACTGTCATTCCCTCCAAGCTGACCACAAAACTTGGAGACCTGGACATTACACCTACCTCTGCAGCTGGATTATGGACTTTCTGACCAACAGACCTCAGCATGTTAGGTCAGGCCACACCTGCTCCACCACCATCACACTCAACATCGGCGTACCATAGGGCTGTGTGCTGAGCCCATTCCTACACTCCCTCTACACCCACGACTGCAATCCTGTGCATGGATCAAACGCCATCATTAAGTTTGCAGATGACACTACGGTGATTGGCCTCATCAGAGACAACAATGAGACTGCCTACAGGGAGGAGGTACAGCACCTGGCCATATGGTGTGCCGACAACAACCTGCTTCTTAACACCAACAAGACAAAGGAGCTCATTGTGGACTTCAGGAAGAAGAAAGGAAGCACGCATGACCCCATCCACATTAACGGGATGGTTGTTGAACGTGTCTCCAGCTTCAGGTTCCTGGGAACCATCTCGGAGGACCTGTCCTGGACCACAAACACCTCTAGCCTGGTCAAGAAGGCTCACCAGTGCCTCTTCTTCCTCAGGACACTGAAGAAGAACCAGCTGTCTTCAGCCATCCTGGTGAACTTTTACCGGTGTGCGATCGAGAGCATCCTGACCAGCTGCATCACAGTCTGGTATGGGAACTGCTCAGTTGCTGACCATAAGGCACTGCAGAGGGTGGTGAAAACCGCCCAATGCATCACAGGGACACCACTTCTTGCTGTTGTGTGAGTACATAGAAAAATGCTGTCTACGTCGAGTTCGCAGCATTCTTAAGGACTCCTCTCACCCTGACCATAGACTGTTTAACCTCCTGCCCTCCGGGAGGCTTTTCAGGTGCCTCCGGACAATGACCAGCAGATTCAGGAACAGCTTGTCCCTACAGCTGTCTCCTTACTGAACTCTGCCCTCTGACACCCCCAACACCCCCCACACCACACACACAGACTTCTCACCCCTCCTCATCACTACATCTGATTAATTACAAACAAGCAAAAAACAATAAACTTGTTATTACTTGCACTATTGTCTGTTCTTCCAGAATACTGAGTAATCCATTTGCACACTGAAATATTTTCTATGCACTTTTACTGTCCATTGCACTAGTGTAAATGATGTTCATATGTTCATAGTCTCTGCTTATACACCCCTACCTGTGGAGAGTTCTACAGATTTAGCTGTTACAGCAATTTGTTGGAGGAGATGATTCGTCAGACAGAACTCAAATCGCTCAAATCGCTACTGACTACTGGTTATTTCAGCACTTACCCTGTCAAACCACCAGATATAGGTGTTATCATTTAACTTTAGTGGATAAAATATGTCCTGGTCACATCTCACCCCAAATTTCTTTCTTTGAGCAATAAAACCAGTGTTATCAGATGATTTGTCTTTGGTTGTCATGGAACCAGGGCCCTGTTCCCCTTTTAGAGGTGATAAGGGCCTTTTGCACCACTTTAGTTCCAGAACTAAATGAACAGTTCTAAAGTACTGGGACAATTTTGCACAAACTGTTTCCCAGTACCATTTAAAGGGTTGCATTCACACCGAGAGAGTGTACTAGGACGTGACGTAAGCCGGTCGACAGCAATGTCATTTGTGCGTGGCATTCAACAACGTTAACAAATGAAGAACAACGTTAACAACAGGAGGATGGAGGAAACTGTGATCAGAGCTGTGTTTTTGTTGTGTCTCACGGGTTTCACAATAATGGACATGGAATGCCGACGTATACCTAAAGTGATTTAAAGAACGGAAAGCAGGACTAAGAATCTCCAACGACAACTGGCAGTGCTACATTTGCTACAAGTGCCTACACTTCAGCGTCCGTATATTTATCACTGTTCGTCATACTTGCAAAATAAGTTGACACAATGTTTACAGTATGTTACACAGCATTTTAAATAATGGCGGGTGAGGGTCTTAAGTCTTTGGTTCTTTTAATTGTGATGATTTTGGCTCACATTTAACAAAACCCCACCAATTCACTATCTCAACAAATTAGAATATGGTGACATCCAATCAGCTAATCAACTCAAAATACCTGCAAAGGTTTCCTGAGCCTTCAAAATGGTGTCTCAGTTTGGTAAACTAGGCTACACAATCATGGGGAAGATTGCTGATCTGAGAGTTCTCCAGAAGACAATCATTGGCACCCTTCACAAGGAGGGTAAGCCACAAACATTCATTGCCAAAGAAGCTGGCTGATCACAGAGTGCTGTATCCAAGCATTTTAACAGAAAGTTGAGTGGAAGGAAAAGTGTGGAAGAAAAAGATGCACAACCAACCGAGAGAACCGCAGCCTTATGAGGATTGTCAAGCAAAATCGATTCAAGAATTTGAGTGAACTTCACAAGGAATGGACTGAGGCTGGGGTCAAGGCATCAAGAGCCACCACACACAGACGTGTCAGGAATTTGGCTACAGTTGTCGTATTCCTCTTGTTAAGCCACTCCTGAACCACAGACAATGTCAGAGGTGTCTTACCTGGGCTAAGGAGAAGAAGAACTGGACTGTTGCCCAGTGGTCCAGTGCTCTCAGATGAGAGCAAGTTTTGTATTTCATTTGGAAACCAAGGTCCTGGAGTCTGGAGGAAGGTTGGAGAAGCCCATAGCCCAAGTTGCTTGAAGTCCAGTGTTAAGTTTCCACAGTCTGTGATGATTTAGGGTGCAATGTCATCTGCTGGTGTTGGTCCATTGTGTTTTTTGAAAAGTCACTGCACACGTTTACCAAGAAATTTTGGAGCACTTCATGCTTCCTTCTGCTGACCAGCTTTTTGAAGATGCTGATTTCATTTTCCAGCAGGATTTGGCACATGCCCACACTGTCAAAAGCACCAAAAGTTGGTTAAATGACCATGGTGTTGGTGTGCTTGACTGGCCAGCAAACTTACCAGACCTGAAGCCCATAGAGAATCTATGGGATATTGTCAAGAGGAAAATGAGAAACAAGAGACCAAAAAATGCAGATGAGCTGAAGGCCACTGTCAAAGAAACCTGGGCTTCCATACCACCACAGCAGTGCCACAAACTGATCACCTCCATGCCCGACGCCAAATTGAGGCAGTAATTAAAGCAAAAGGAGCCCCTACCAAGTATTGAGTACATGTACAGTAAATGAACATACTTTCCCGAAGGTAAACAATTCACTTAAAATTTGAACATTGAATTTATTTAATACATGAGTTTCACAATTTGAGTTGAATTACTGAAATGAAATGACTTCAATATTGGGTATGAGCTAGATTTATTTTATTTATTTTTAAATCATCTATGAATAATATTCCTCGTGATAATTGTGTTGTTGTGGCTGGAGATTTTATTTGTACTCTTGATCATACATTTGATAGAAATCATGATGAACCTCGTCTTAATTTAGCAGAAGCTCTTAAGAAACCAATAATATTCCATTCGCTTGTAGATGTGTGGAGAGAATAATTTCCTAAAAATATACATGGCTGAAAATTAATTCCAATACAATATCAGGGGTTAGATTAGATATGTTCAGAAATGTAGAAGAGGAAGATTTTTTTGATAGTAGAATTAATCCTACATCAATTTCTGATCATTATTATGTCTCTGTTATGGTTACAACAAGTAGTAATTTTATATATCTTATTGGCATTTTAACAGCTTGTTTCAAGATTGTACATTTGTGTATTTATTGTCTTTCTTTTGGAGAGCTTGGAGAGAGAGGAAAACAGCGTTTAAGTCCCTAAGTTAGCTAATTTTTCATTTCAGATAAGTTAGCTGTGGAACATTGGGGAAATTCAATTTCAGTTGTTTTGTCAACAATGCAAAAGAAATCCAGAAGAAAACTGAACAGCTGGAAAAAATGGGACTTGACAAATAATTATTTCTAATGTCTAAAAAACTAATTGAAGGTTTGGGCATTAGTGGGTTCTATCAGTCTGTATTAAGTGAATGGAGTATTTAAAGTTGAAAGAGAATCATTTTGGTCTTGAAGAACCACTTTTTATATAATTCATGGGTGTGTCATCAATATAGTTTACCAAGCATTAAAATCAACACCTTTATTTCATCTGGTGTTTTAAAAGTTGGAGATTTAATTGACACAGAACAAAATAAGTGTTTTTCTGTACAAGAAATCATCAAACAAATGTATGACAGGATAAGGAAAGTATGAGACAACTCTTCTCTTTATAAAAACATCAACACATTTCTTTTTCTGAAAGTAGTAAGCAGCATTTATAAATAGCTTGTGTGAAATCCAGATTTTGTGAATATTTTAAAATCTTTTTCTGAACACAAAATGGTGGAGTTATCTTTCAGTTCCAGTTCTAGTTCCATGAACTGCCTTGATGGCATTTGTTTATTAAAAGTCCATTACCAAAAATACCAGGAGATATACAATAGCTTATCCTGCATTTTGCATTTGCAACAAAGACTTTTTGTTTGTAACCTTAATATATATTCAGTTTGTACATTTTATAATTCGCCAGATACTGGTTTTAATATTTTTTGTAATTGTTATAGAATTATATCTTTTTTTGATCTTTGGAGAAAATTTTGAAAGGGTTTGGTTGGAATTCTTTCAAAAACAATATTCATTAATCTGTGTAAATATTGTAAGTCTCAAAGTGGTGCAAGTGGTCAAACGAAAGTTAACTATTTGGAAAGCGTATCTTAACTGAAAATGAAGGGAAAATAATCAGTATAGTAGAACTGTTTTAAAGCCTTGGTGGAATCCAGAGTTAAAATAGAGTATGAATTGTATAAAATAAATAATGATTCATTGGGATTTGGGAAATCTGATTCATTTTAGTAAATCGATTCATTTGGGCAGTTCTAACAGAATATGTTGACATGAAAAACACATTATTTTTCAAATACTGTACATTATTGTAGGTCCTCTATGCCCCGCCTCTCTCAAATGCTCTTTCAAGCCTGAAAGGGGAGCAGAGTCGCGTGGCAGACACAGTGATGAAGCTCGTTTGTATTTTCAGTACACAACGGACGGTTAAGACAGCTGACTCCACTGTGTGACCCAGTCTCTCTCTCTCTCTTTCTCTCTCTCTCACAGGCGCGCGCACACACATAAGCACACACCACAACGCGCAAAAACTCCGCATTTGAACATTCAAAAGCAAATACTTAAACTAATAACAAAACATACTAACAGTAGCTGATTAAGAAGCACCAGATTGTTGTAGCAAAGTCAGAATTACCTCCTCTCTTAGGCTCACAAAACGGTCGTCCACGGTGCGTTGCTGTTCTGTTGTAAGTTATCTTAAAGCTTCCTTAATGCATCTACTTTCGGAACGCCAAATAAAGTGCTTTTGCTTTCTCCTAGATACACACAGCATCTCCCTGACATGGCTGCTTCAACGCTAACTGCGGTTACTGAAACCATGCCCTTCTTTCTTTGCATGAAGATTTGGGCGGCATTACGCAAACCATGCCTTCTTTCTTTGCATGAATATATATATTATATTGAATGAACCATTTTAGGGGGGGCATGGCAGAGTCTTACCCTTACGAAAAAAAAAGTTTATTCAAGTGTGCTATTAGTATACTTCTTTTAAACTAAAAATAGGAAAGTATGCTTTTAGTTTACTTTTTATGTACTTCTCAGAAATGGGCTTTATGTACTCCTCAGAAATAAAGTTAAAATGACATTTAAGTATACTTGACTTATACTTACAAAAAGTCTAAATATACTTGAACTTTACTTAAGTATACTTAATAAAATAAACTTGAAGTATACTACTTTTTGGTAAGGGTAACTTTAATAAAGAATAACTCTTTGGATTTGAGACTTTAGTCTTTGCAACTTAACAGATCTTCTTTATGCACCAAGAGCTTGTAACACTCCAAAGAGAAAGGAAAAATTGAAATTGCATCATATGACCCCTTTAATATTTAAAAGGAAGTTGTGTATAAATACAAATGTCATTTTTGTAAATGATGATGTTGATGAATTAGTGCTCAATTGGTATTGTTAACAACACTGAATTAAAAAATGTATTTATTATTTGTTATTAATTATCGTCATCAGTTATAAAATGTTTTTATGATATAATGGTTAAATAAAAAGTGTTTAAAGTCAAAAACATCTCTCTTTCTCTTTCTCTCTCTCTGTCATCTATACAGTCATCTTAGATGACTGTTTAAATCTTGCTGAATGAAATCTGACCCTCAACCGGACAACACTAATTCATTCAACACCTAGAATGAATGATACTGTCTCACTCTGGAAGGATTGAGGAGATCAGTAAGATCAGCTGAGAGATTATTCTGTGAGGCTGTAGAATTTATTTATTAATTTGTCTTTTAAAGATGAATTCATGTTTTATTCTGCTCTCAGTGTTAGTTTTGTTATATTACTGTAATATGCCTGTAGGTGGTGTATTTCAGAGCTACATTTCCTTATGTGATGCTGCTTGTGTTGCTGATTTGTTGGTTGACTCTTCCTGGAGCTCTGCAGGGGGTTGTGTTTTACCTGTTCCCTAAACTGGCTTGTCTTTCTCCTACAGTGTGTGTTTTGCCTCTCTCATTGCACTAGGCAGTTACAATCGATACAACAACATCTACAGGTCAGTATTGGTACTATAAAATTATTTTTTTTTAAATACATGAATAAATGAATTTGTCATTGTCATTGTCAGATCTCACAGGACTAGCATTCATAGCTTATCCACAGGCAGTAGCTATGATGCCTCTCCCTCAGTTGTGGGCTGTTTGTTTCTTCATCATGATTATTTTGCTGGGCCTAGATACACAGGTGAGCTACAACTGTCACATACACATACATTTATAAAACCTGTGTGTATATATATATATATACATATATGTGTTTATTTTTTTTATTTTTTTTTCCCCAAAAAATTGCCATTGAAGTAAAGACTGAATCAAATGTAACATATATCACATGTAAACATAAATACTGTATATAGCTTAAATTCACAGTATTTGGACACTTCAGCCACACTTAAAATGTATCAAATTGCAGTGCAACACCATAATCTCTAAAACAACTAATTAAAAAGTAATTAACTTAAGACTTTTTCTAAAGTTACAATCTTCACATCTTTGCATTTAAATACTTTATTTTTTATTTTACTTTTTTTTATATAAATGTAACTCTTACCTGAACTTGTCAGCATGATTTTATTGTGTCACTTGTTTACCCTACAAACATAGCATATGAGTATGCCGTTAAATTGTAAAATTAAGTTTGCATTATAGCTGCAATCAGCGATACAGAGCCAAGCACCAGGTGAATAAAGCGCAGTGTGGAGCCGGAAGAGCAAAAACAGCAGAAATAGAATGTACAGTACATAAAAAACAATAATAATAAAAAAAAGATTCTGTTTAGTTAAAAGTGAAGAATGAACTCAAAATGAACAGAAGTTCAGATGAGAATGAACAAAAACACATTTCTAATACATAAAATACTATTAATATAAGAAGAAGATGCTGTATTATTGATGTTATAGAATGTACCAATATATACAAAGCTTTATAACTAAATCTGTCAGTTGTTTTATTCTGTATATGGTGACCCTTGAGGGTTGCCTTGGAAACAGTTCACGGGATTTCAGTTCCAAACACTTCAAACTGTGTTTGAAGAGAAGAGATGTGAAGAGAAGTTGAGAAGCTTTACAAGACAAGCTGTTCTTCATTTTCAAGACCAAAGATATTTTGCCACTCTCTTTCCAAGAGATTCATCATCAGTAGATTCATAGGATTGAAACAGATTCAGGACATGAAGTAACACTTAATACAGGGTTAATGCAGGGTTTTAGACTATTAAAATAAGTTGCATGCAAAGTATTAATGTATTTTTTTTTTAACTAAGACCACAAAACAACTGATGGGCTCTTAATGCTTAATGAAAAATAGGGTTTTATAATATTAACAGGCAACTCTGTCTCGATTCAAACTGTTCAGGAAAAGACCAAGCAGAGAAACAAATGTGGCATTAAATGTATGATAAAACAAACCAAAGGCCTTTTAATTAAGCTTTTTATTTGCATCTGCATGTAGTGTAATAGTGTATCTGTTGTGGTGATTCTGACTTAAACTTACAGCAAACATACTGCAAGGAAACTTTGAAAGAATCATATGTTCTTAAAATGCATTAGAATTGCATCACATACTGTACTCCTTGTGCTGCTACATGGGAAACACAAATATCGATCATGTCATAGCATGCCATTTCAAACACAAACTTATGATCTGTTTCACCTGGCCATCAAACACACACACGTCTCAGACCATCCCTACTGTATTGCCATTTATTTGGACTTAAGATCATTGCTGTGTACAAACACACCGTTAATATCTATAACAAGAAAATTAAAGCGTTATTGAAGAAGGGGGCAAAATCAGTCACAAAGAAGAACTCTTAAGTTTATAAAACAATCTGGCTCAAGTGGAAACTGCAGACCTTTCCTCATTCTCTGCATTTATTTTAGGGGAAAATATCTGAAAATCTGCTGTACTGAAACATAAAACGTGTTAAACTATAAAGTACTAAACTCTGAAACCCTAATCAAATTAGCCAAAATATTTTATAAAGGAATATGCAATGATGAGGTGCACAATTTTGTGAATTCTGCAAAATCTCTGTGTGGGCCTGATGGCTTTTTTAGACACAAATCACAACTTCTGTTCCACAGAAATACTCAGTAAGTAAATAAAAGGAAATACATCACAGCAACAACAAATAATACATTAGTGTCATGTCAAGAGTATCAAAAAATGTGCCAAAAAGCTTGGTGCAGTAGTAGAGAATTGGGAAAGAAAAGTAAAGATGTTAAAGAATACATTAAGGCTGGCACAAAACACTATTAACCCAAGAAAATTCACAAATACACAGACGTCATGATCTGTGATCAAATGAATGGGAAATACAGCTCACATAAACACTCAAATTTGACCTTTCATCTCAGAGCGAACCCAATTCAGAAGGCTTGAGTAATATGTGTTTTGGTCCATGGTCAAAGATGAAGACGTATAGCAAGCAGATCAATACAATGAGATTAATGAAGTGCGCAGAACTGCATAGAAGAACAAACGCTCCATGGACGTTTACCAAGATCACTGTGAGAATAACTCTCACACAGTTCTTAGTGTCTTTGCATGTGTGGACTTTTCAGGACCTTCTGCACCATCTTTATTTTCTTTAAGTGACAAGGCATCACAGAGGGGATCTCATCACTAATTATTACCAAATTTTTTGCAAAATAACATTCCCAGTCATGTTCTTCAGAAACGCTACATGCTACAAACTGTGACAGCAATTAGAAATTATTCAACTAGTCTCTGATATAAATCAACATAAAGTAGGAAACAGGCTGTCATTTTTGTTTACTCTGTGCTTGACTATTCATGAAGTTTTGCTATCGAAAACATTTGCAAACGGCCACTGAAAACCTGAAGTCGCCACTTGATTTCATCACGGGGCAGGATACCGGTTGCAGATAACATTGTCTGTGACAAAACTAACAAGTTGCAGTCCGTAGCATGTGCATTAAATTCTGTGTAGCTCTCATCAGACACTTTGGGTGATTGCTGATGTAGATGAGTAGAAATGTGACGGATTGGAAGATGGCACGCAGCGCAGTCAAGACGCTGTCCTTGAGCATAGCCCTGAGTTCCCATGTGAAGACTGAATATTGGGGCAATGATAACATCTCTGAAATCATGTTTGAGATGTTCGGGAAAGCATCTTGAAGTCTCCCTTGCTGTTTCTCTGCTTAAAACTTACAGTGCTCAGCAGGTTTCTGGGTGCAGTCTAAAGCAGGCGTCCATGTGTAGAGCTGTCTGGAGGCATTATGGGATCATCTGGTGGACTTCTTCTATAGGCTCTGATTTGTTCAGAAGTTGTGGTGCTATCATTGATACAATCATATTGACCTGTTGACTGCCATTCTGCATCTGGCATTGGAGCTAGAAGAGGAGATGGGGGTGCCACCTCTTCAGTCCCATTAAGTCCATATCCATATACCACAGGAGTATCAGGTTTGGTGCTGGTGGCTGCCTCGACTTCCACCTTTGATTGAGACCCTCCATTGTTGCTGTCTGTAGGTAGGCACTTGAGGCTGGGATAGTGCCCAGACTCAGCCATGACCTGTTGGAGCTTCTCCCAGGCAGCTGGAGCATCAGCACCTGCTTGGGCGGCCTGGAAAAGCAGATGGGCATGTTGACGGAGCTGGGCTATGTCTCGTTCGGTTGCGGCATTTTGCCGCAGCAGATCCTGCGTCCTTAAGGTGATGTCCAGTAGCCCCAACTGGCTCAGAATCTCCACTGTGTTGAGGAAGCGACGGTGCCGTGATGTCCCTTTGAGGTTGTTTGACTCTTTGCCAGAGTCACTATTTGGTTCTGGGCAATGCTTATGGGGCCCTTTTCTGGGCTGGATGAGGTCGTTGGAAGAGGGTGGGGAAAGCGTCTGAGTGCTTGAGATTGATGGAGAGCTCACGTTGAGGGAGGCAGAGGGACTAGATGGGCGGCAAGGGCTCTGGTGCTGGTGAGAGACAGAAAGTGTCTCATGGCCAGCAGACAGCAACCGTGAGAGGGATTGAGAGTGTAACAACAAGTTGTTCTCTGGCTGTTTGTGCAGATGCTGCTTGGCAGCTTGCGTGGTTGTGGAAACCTCATCTCTCTTCTCCTCCGTGCATACTCTCTTACTCAGGCTGTGCTCCTCTGTGTTACTTCCTCTACCGGCTGTAGGTTTCTCTGGGGTTTTCTTACTCGGGTGAGGTGCTATTCGAGGATAGGAGTTTAGGATGGGGAGGTAAGTGTTTTTGTTCTTCTTTACACCTTTGCTTTCGGATCTCTGTGGCTCGGGTTTGAGGATGTGCAACGGGGCACTTTGATTGATGCCAGGTTGTTGTAGCAAGAGAACGTGGGTGGAAGCCTGACTGCCTGTAGCACCTCTATCCCATGACAGAGCTGAAGGAAGGATGTGGTCCTGACCAGACTGCCCAGGCGGGAGAAAGAAAAAGAGGGGGAAAGACAGAATTCCTTCTTGTATAGAGCAGTTTTACATTAAGAAACCATGAGTAATATGTTCCATTTGTAGCATATTTCACAGTAATATCTTATTTTATAGGATGTGTTGTTGTCTGTGGGACTGGCTTCCACTCTTGTGTTCATCACAAGCACTTAGGACCTTCGGACACCTTTAACCACACATCATTCACATCAATGCCACACATCGTTCGGTTTTCTTTTTACCTCTTCTCTCATATTTTCCCTGCCATCTGCCTAATTAAATTTATCTTTGGCTTTGGTTTAAAATATAATAAGCTGCCTTGTCTACTTTCTTCATACAATAAAAAAGGAACCTTGTAAGTGACTTGTAAGTGTTTTGGAGCACAGCCTCTTACTCTTTCCACATGTATTGCCTCACCTGCTTCAACACCACATTCTTAATGATGAATATGGGGGTTAGTTCAGGCGTCTCGGACACCAGCATGTGGCTTCCCTGTAGGGGGCCTTGATCTGCTCCACCCAAACCCTTGCGGACCTGAGGCACATTCACACTGCTCTGCTGGTCATCTGCATACGTCTGCAAGGAGTCTGAGCCAGTGTCTGGGAAAGAAAGAGTAGGTAAGTAGGAGTAAAAAGGGCAGTAGGAGGAGAAAGGGCATTGGATGGAACAGAAAAAAAGTGAAGGAAAAGGCAAGAGGAAGGATGGGAAACAAAAAGAGAAATACAAAACCGAGAGGGATGGCAGTCTCAGTAATGACAATTCAAATGAAGGACCATTCAATGCCGAAACCTTGAAGTTTTAGCACGGATGTTACTTAAGCCTCATAAAACTACACTTTATGGTCAGAAGTACACTTCTAATGAAGACGTTTAACTCTTTCAGCTGCATGTGTTTGCCTTTCAGTTTGGCACACATGTACCGAATGAATATAGTGTTGTTTTAACCACTACGTGTGCTGAACTTCTCTGTGTGTGGAACGTAATTTTAAACTCAGTTTTCCCCCTACGATGGAACAATAATGTTTTTATCAGTATATTTTCTAGTTGCAAACGCATCTGAAAAATAACAAAGGAATAACGAAGCTGCCAGAAAAATGCATGATCCAATTTGCCTGCGTTATATAATTATTATGTGATTCACTACAGGAGTTTTTCCAATTGCCAGAACTTTTGCTCACCATTCGACCACCAGGTGAGATTGATTCAGTGATTTAAAGTACTGTATACAGTATATACTGAATTAAATGGGACTGAAATTCACAGAAACCTGTGCAGGGATTGCTTTGTGTTTTTTTATATATTGTATGTTGGGACAATTGTTGTTCTTAATACACCTTTGAGCAAACTGTATGGTTTGTCATAATAGTAAAAGTAGTGTGAACTGAGTCTCTTAGCTGGCGAATATAACAGTAGGACTGTCAATTGATACTCACCCGAGTAACCAGAGTCTTTCTCAGAGCAGCGCGAATCACGTCCATTTGTTTTCTGTTCTGTGTGTGCTCTTGCTTTAGAGGCCAAAAGGGCCGCGCTGTTGCTTTTGTCTTTAGCATTTTTACTGGCTGGACGGGAGGTGCGTTCCCTCTCTCCTACACACCCTTGGGCATCACCTCTCGGTTCCTTGGGCATCCTAAGCCCTGAAAGCAGAGAGACACAGCTGGGCAGACAGTAGCCTCATGCAGAATATATTTACCCATTTCTAACAAGGGGCATGAAGTTTGTTCTCAAGGTATGTAAGATAAACATTTTTGATCAGCAGCACTAATAAACTGAAGAGTTTAGTTCCAAAATGCCACATTTATGCCAACAAAGGGTGAACTGCGGAAATTTCAATTTCAACTTTTTCTAGGGGAGCATTTTTTTAATTAGGTTTTATTATTTACAAAAAAAAGTGTATTGTGTTCTGTGAGCTGCTTAATTGTTATAAGAACACTTGATCTACAGGAAATGTATGTAAATTTAAAACACAAGACATTGTATCACTAGTCAGTTTTTTGTAACAAGCTTTTTCTGTCATGACAATCACAATGTATTCAGAGATACTGTACAAAATGTAGCCTTTCTCTAAATGACTGTCCACCACAAAGAACACAAAACACTTCTGAATATTAAAAGGGTCATATGACTTTGCTAAAAGGAACATTATTTGGTGTAATGCAATGTGCTTATGCGGTTTAAGGTTCAAAAAACTCATAATTTTCCACATAATGTACATTATTGTTGCTCCTCTATGCCCCGCCTTACTGAAACGCATCGATTTTTACAAAGCTCATCATTCTGAAAAGCGAGGTGTGCTCTGATTGGCCAGCTATCCAGTGTATTGTGATTTGCTGAATGCCTCAAGCTTATGACAGAAATGTTATGCCCCTTACTATACTGTGATGCCGTCTTCACGGCACGAAGAGACAAAACCAGTAAAACCCATTACAAACTAGGCATTGTTTGCATCCTGTGGGGATGTATTTACTGATTATAATGACTTATACTGTCTTTTAAGGCATTGCATTGCATATCGCACCGCGTAAACATAAAACCATGTCTGCATTTGTGATCGGAGAAATGACAAACAACGAGTGCTACGCTACACTGCTCAAAACTCTCATTTGAGTCATCAGTGGCAAATTCTTTAAATATGTAAACATACTTACAGGCTTTGAGTCAGAAGTGCCAGACTGTCCTTGCAAAGTTGGAATTGCTAAACAGTCCTCGTCCTCCGTAAAATGCGCTGCACACATCTGAATATTTGGGTTGAACTGTTCTGGAACAGTGTTGAAATACAACTTAACCACTGATTTCTAGTTGTGTCCTTTTTTGGAAGGCCAAACAAAGTAGTTTCACTTTCACAGTGAAACACACAGCGTCTCCACGACATGGCGGCAGCAGCAACAGCGAGAATAAAAGTTAAGCTTTCTTTCTTTGCATGAACATTTGGGCGGTGTTATGTAAATTAGGGCTGCACAATTAATCAAATTTCTAATTGCGATTACAATTATGGATGCCACAATTACATAATCGTTCAAAGCGGTAATTAAACGTTCAAAGTCCACTTATATTATTATGCGTGCTTAAGATGCGTTTTTTTTCTTTCTACATGTTATCTGAAGGGTTTTTCCCATTATTTTAATTTTAGTTTTAGTATAACATTATAATACCATTCATATTTTTACTTTTTATAATTTAAAGAAGAAACCAATCTGATGTATAGTTGACATTTGAGACTTAATACTATAAAAAAGCACTAAAAGTTTTTCAGTTAGTGTTTTCAGCTTGTTTATTTTCATATAAAATATGGCATGCAGTTGCATGAAACAATGGTATAAACATCATTCAATGTAAATTGTGATAATTGTAATTAATAATCGCAATTACAATTTCAAGTGAATAATCGACAATTATGATTTTTGTCATAATCGTGCAGCCTTAATTATGATTTTTGTCATTATTGTGGTGGATTTGTTGGTTGTTGTTAGAATGAGCTGTTTTAGGAGGGCGTGGTTGACTCTTAACTTTCATAAAGAATCTCTTTGGATTTGAGACTTTAGTCTTTGCAACTTTACAGATCTTCTGTATGCACCAAGAGCTTGTAACACTCCAAAGAGAAAGAGAACATTTTAATTGCATCATATGACCCTTTTAACTGACCATTAAAGTGACTACACACACATGCATTATGTATATATGTACACTCTGAACACACTGAACTCACTGCTAATACACAGTTGTTCATTGCGATCGCCAGTCTGTGCCATGTGTTACATATATGAACCATGTTTTCAACTTAAAAAAAACAATCAGGCTTTTGTATATTCTCATTTACCAACATTTCAGAAATGTAGAGTACATGAAAGTTAAATGGTTTTTCACCACCATGTTAGTGCACATAAAAGGCATTTTATAAAAGGTCAAAAACACTTTAACTACAGACTGGATACAATCAACTCTAAATTGTAATTGGATTTATTCTGCTTGCCACTGTAAAAATACTGATGATACAATCAACTCTAAATTGTAATTGGATTTATTCTGCTTGCCACTGTAAAATACTGATTATTCTGCTTGCCACTGTAAAATACTGATAAATACTGCTATCACTGCTCATTAACACTCATGAGTTCTGGAACATTTGCCATGTGATCTCTTGTCAAAGGCAGACAAATGCCAAATTTTTATAGCCCTAATATATATATATATATATATGTATATATGTATGATATAATACTAGATTTATAGAATATATATAGATACAATAACAATATATAGCATTAATATATACATTATTATAGACATCCATATGTAATATATATATATATGTAATGTATGTATATATATGTATTGTATATAATATATATATTATATATAGTAATATATAGGTATATGAATATATCTATATATGTGTATATATATATATATATATAATATACTATATATATATGTATGTATGTATAATATGTATATGTATATATGTTATATATAATATATATATATATATATGTGTGTGTATATATTATATATATATATATATAATATATATATGTGTGTGTGTGTGTGTGTATATATGTATCTATATGTATGTCAAATATGTTATGTATGTATAATATATATCTTATGTATATATGTATAGATATGTAATATATTTTATGTGTGTATATAGGTATATAGCTATATGTATATATGGTATGTATGTAATGTATAGATGTTATATATATAATATGTTTATATGTATGGATATATATATATATAGATATATATATATACATTCATATACATATCTATACATGTCATACATATATATATATATGTATGTATGTATACATATGTATGTATCTATATATATATATATATATATATATATAATTATATATGGATATATATATATATGTTGTGTATATATATATATATATATATATAGATGTATGTATATTTATATGTATATATGTTGTAGCTATAATTGTGTATATATATATATATATGTGTGTGTCTGTATATTATATTATATATAGCTATATATTATCTATATATATATGTGTGTGTGTGTGTGTATATGTATATATATATATATATGTATGTAGAGTATGTATATATATATCTATGTATATATGTATATATATGTTATGTATATTTAATGTGTATATATCTATGTATGTATATTATAATGTATATGTGTATGATATATGTATATGTATATATATAGATATGTAAAATGTATTGTATGTATGTATGTATGTATGTATATATATAAAAATATATATATGATAATACTAATTATAGTATATAAGATATATATATATATATATTCGCAAAGAATCTTTAATTATTATATTACAGTACCTCATGTAACTGTCTCCAAATATAATACACTATCAGGGGATCTCGGTACCTTTAAACTTTTGAACGGTAGTGTATGAAAAAAAAAAAAAATACAGTGTCCAAACTTACCTACCAAGAACTATGAAATATTTGGTCATTGACTTTAATTATCCTGCCAGGAGGAAGGTTATTTATTTAGACACACACACACACAGGGAGCTCTGAGCCCTCCCTTCCCTTACTGTTATGTAATACTACAACAACAGCCGAGCTCAGTCTCTACTTCCTCCTGTTGACACCAGGTCAAAATAACGTGCTTTTACCATCTGCATAGACAACCTTTACGTGTAAATAAAGATGGAACTTAGATACCCTGTCAGACAGATAAACTATCAGTACAAATGGGCTAAAATAAGCTCCTACAGAGCGAAAGACAGTATTTTTCAGAGTAAGCAAAATATGAAAATGAATATGAATATGGATATGAATATAACATCAGCATTGCCTACCTTAGTAATGTACAACACGGATCCTGGTCCCGAGTATTCGGCTCTTCTTCGTCCAGGGTAGCACACACTCCTAACTCCCTGTCCAGGGACAATCTGTACCTCCCGTCATCTCGCTGATAACGATGATGACCACCCAGCGTGACCGAGCCACATTACTTTTGCCTGCACTTTTTCTGGTCGTCTCCAGCCCCTACTTCAAAATTGCAGACTGACAACTCCACCTGCAGTAAACCCCGCCCCACATTATTGGAACCCGCCCATCTGTGTGGTAAGCACGCCATCGGACCAATAGCGGTAAAAATGTTCCGTCTAATCCCGCCCCAAACCCGAGTGACGCAGGGGAATGAGCGGCATGGCCAATGCTGTGATCAGGCACGTGGAGAGGAGGAACGAGACGGTATGACAGGACTGACACGAAACATAACAAGAGGAGTGCCGAGGTAACGACGCATTAGTGTAACTACATTTGGCTGTCCATGTGTTGGCTATTTTGTAATCCTGACCGCTGACTATCTGTTGAGCCAAATACAGGAAGTATGAGCAGTTAACGCTTAACAGTGCAGGCCAAAGTGTGAATATTGCAGCTTTTATGTTTTATGTAAGTTGGTGTCAGTCAAATCACAAAGGATAGTCAGATTGGATGCTGCTAATTCAACGCCATGTGACCAAAATAAATAAATAAATAAATAAAAATAAATTAAAGTAGGTGTGAGCTGTTAGTGGACACCAAAAGGTTTTAGCTTTGAACCCCGTGTGTTAATAAAGTAGAGTGTATTAGTTTATGTGTTTGTTTTTGGTAGAGACTTAGAGGTTTTAGCTTAATAATGGTGTGAAGTGCTGCTTTAATTACGTTATATTGTTTTTTTTGCCATGAAGTGTTTAATAAATTTTATTGCACGTGTTTACAGTTATAATATTTCAGCTTAATCTGATTCGAACAATTAAAAGGTTCAATAATTATACAATGATCTTACATTAATTTAATTAATGTAGTGGTAAAAATCCATATAAACCGGAGATATAGTTATATCTGGTTGTTACTGTTTAGAACCAATACAGACTGACAAAATCGTTTTTTAGTTATTTATTACTATTGACTATCATTTATGAGTGCGTTTAGATTACAAATTAACATTAAGTGGGGCATGGAACTGATGAATGAAAATGATAAGAATGCAATGTGCGAAACATAATGGCTGTCAAGGAAACATGCGCGTCAGACTGAACTATGGATCAAAACTCCCGAGAAATCAAATCTTCTTGTTCCTCACACGCGCCTCCAAAATGTGCCAGAGCTCGAGCGCTCAGCTGTTCTACTACAGCGCCACGTGGTTCTCGCAGGGCAGAATGACGCAGCGCGCTCTCGTCAGCCAATCAGCAGCGCCGGTGTGTGCGGACATGTGAGGACGAGAGTAGAAGAGCTGCGCGCACATGTTCGGTACTGTGCACAGACGCCCGTTGAAAACTTTGCTCGCTTATCAGGTGACGTCATAAATAGAGTTGCCAAGTCCATATTTTCAGGCGTAATTAATTAAGCCACTTTTAAACCTCTTTCGTGGTTTGAGGGTTTAACATTTCGCACACAATGTAAAATAATGATTTATTAAATGTATCAAATGATTCCATGTTTGACCGGACATGAAGATCTGGCAACCCTGCACATGATGCCCCTGCTGAGAGGGTCATGTGATAATTGGAGTGCACTGAAACATGTGCATGAAAGAAAAGGATAATTGAATACATTGACGTGTGGAAAGGAATAGAATTTCCATTGCAGTTTTTAAAAGCAGTCAGACCAGTTTTAGTTTTCACAATTTCCGTTATGGCAAACTGAGGCCTGACAGCAGATAAAAGAGGTCAAGCACAAATGTAACACTACACCCCTAGTGTTTCAACCATAGACTGTATAAGGGTTTCAACATACAGTGGATTTACAGGATCACATTTGCATGTCTATTAACTAATCGCCTTTAAACCCAGCTATAGTGATGTCATCTTTGCCTGGTAATATATTTTCCAATTTTGAAAACTTGTGTTATATACCTTATGCAATAGACTTACAACCAAAAAAAAGATCTGGCAACCCCGCACATGATGCCCCTGCTGAGAGCTTCATGTGATAATTGGAATGCACTGAAACGTGTATGAAAGAAAATGTGGGGGGTAGTTAATTTAATACATGATGTGTGGAAAGGAATAGAATTTCCAATGCGGTTTTTTCCAAAGCAGACAGATCAGTTTTATATTTTTCACAATCTTAAAATTCCCAAATTTGCAAAAACACTTAAACAGTAAATGTTTCAAAATGCTTTAATTCCATAAGACACCATACTCCAGTATATACACATTTTTCACCATAGCATTGATAAACACTTAAAAGCTACAAAGACATAAATACACAATTTTTTTCTTTATCCTTTTACATCAAGTGACAAGATTACTATAAAAAGTTACAGAAAACAATTCAGTCCAGGTAGAGTAACCAAGACAACAATCCTCCTGACTTGGCCATATTCAGCATTTCTTTCCCTTCTTAGAGTAGTAGTGCTATGCAGCGGTCCTGAACATTTCCAGCCCTATTTTGCCTCATCACGTCTGAGGGCACGACAGGCCCAGTAGGCCAGGGGCAGCTTTCAGGGCAGGGTGCATGCTGACATGGAGGGTTTGTATAGTAGAGAACTTGATGTAAGTGGCACGGGTCTCACGAGCATGTGCTCTCGCTGCTGCCACGGCCATGATCTGCATTATACTGAGGAGAGCTGCTTCACTGCATCAGATATAGTGGGGTGGGGGTGGGTGGGCGACAATAATAAGATTGAGCCATTTCAAATCAACTTCAAGATTCCTGCTTTTTAAATTGTGGATTTAAGAAGCTTAAACTAATGTGAGATAACTTTGGCGCTTATTGTAAACACTTTCTTTACTGGTTACATTAAAAAAAAAAAAAAAAAAAAAAAAGGGTAATTGTGAGTGATTTTCAACAGAATGCAAGTTAAAGCTGGAACACTCAGAATTCTAAAGAAATCAGTCTGTAGCAGTTCTTAAAAAAACAGAACTAAAGAGCTATTTGTCCTGACCTTCCTATATGGATACTACCGGCAATGCACCAGGCCATCTCTCCATCAGAAGGAGCTTCCTGCAGGATCCTGCGGGCCAGAAGGAGGGCAGCACCTGCCAGCTGGGCGGGCAGATACACCACACATTGCCCCTCCAAGAGCGAAAGCTCCAACAGGTATCGTGCCATCCAGACCACCTGAACAGAAATGATTTAAGACCTTTTTTTTTTTTATTCAAGACCACACTGAGACAAATAAAATGGACAGCATAAACATAGGCCACTTTACTTTGTTTAATGTAAAAGTGATATAAAAGGCCACCTAAAGGGATAGTTCACCCAAAAATAATTATATCCTTTACTCCCCGTTACAAACGTTCACGACTGACTTCCTTCTGTTGAACATCGGGTAATTAACGTTCACGACTGACTTCCTTCTGTTGAACAAACAAAAAAAGATCTCGAAAACAGTTGCTGGTAGCCAATTACTTCCATAGAATGAGAAAAAAAATAAAATAAAATTCCATCAACTTTGTTTACCAACATTCCAAAACTGAAAAAAAAAAAAAAAAAAAAAAAAAAAAAAAAAACAACACACAATAACAAAAAACCCACATTCAACTGAAGAAACAGAGGTTTGGAACAACTTGGGGGTGAGTTTCCATTTTGAGGTGAACAATCCCTTTAAGTGTATTTTGAGTGTACACTTTCGTAACCATTTAACTTTAAATGACTTACATTTTAAAACATCTTATAATCATTTGTTGGGCTTTGAAGTACACTTTGTGATATGTTGGCTAACATCCTACATGTTAAGTACTTCATAACTAGTTTTACACTTAATGTTTATATATTTAATATTTTAGTGTACTAAATTTCAACACTACCAATGTGAAATTACAAATAGATTATATACAGAAATGACATTTTAATTATTACATTTGACGGTAAGCTTTAACCCTATTTTAAAAGCTAATTATGAATCTATATACACACACACACACTGGCCACTTTATTAGGTACACCTATTCAATTGCTTGGTAACACAAACTGCTAATCAGTCAATCACATGGCAGCAATGCATTTAGGTGAAGACTTGAAGTTCAAACCGAGCATCAGAATGGGGAAGAAAGGGGATTTAAGTGATTTTGAATGTGGAATGGTTGTTGGTGCCAGACGTGCTGGTCTGAGTATTTCAAAAACTGCTGATCTACTGGGATTTTCACACACAACCATCTCTAGGATTTATAGAGAACAGTCCGAAAAAGAGAAAATATCCAGTGAGCGGCAGTTGTGTGGATGAAAATGCCTCGTTGATGTCATAGGAGAATGGGTAGATTGGTTAGAGATGATAGAAAGGCAACAGTAACTCAAATGACCACTCGTTACAACCAAGGTATGTAGAATACCATCTCTGAATGTACAACACATCGAACCCTGAAGCAGATGGGCTACAGCAGCAAAAGACCACACCGGGTGCCGCTCCTGTCAGCTAAGAATAGGAAATAGAGGCTATAATTCGCACAGGCTCACCAAAATTGGACAATAGAAGACTGGAAAAACAAAACCTTGCCTCGGTCTGCTGCGACATTCAGAGGGTAGGGTCAGAATTTTTAGCATAAAGAACATGAAAGCATGGATCCATCCTGCCTTGTCTCAATGGTTCTGGCTGGTTGTGGTTGTGTAATGGTGTGGGGGATATTTTCTTGGCACACTTTGGGACCCTTTGTACCAACTGAGCATCGTTTAAATGCCACAGCCTACTGTATTGACAAATCTGACCATCAACTTTATGACTACAGTGTACCCATCATGGCTACTTCCAGCAGAATAATGCACAATGTCAAAAGCTCAGATCATCTCAGAATGATTTCTTGAACATGACTATGGGTTCACTTTACTCAAATGGCCTCCACAGTCACCAGATCTCAACCCAATAGAGCAGCTTTAGGATGTGGTGAAACAGGAGATTCGCATCATGGATGTGCAGCTGACAAATCTGCAGCAACTGCATGATGCTATCACGTCAATATGGACCAAAATCTCTGAGGAATGATTCCAACACCTTGTTGAATCTATGCCATGAAGAATTAAGGCAGTTCTGAAGGCAAAAGGGTGTCCAACTCGGTACAAGCAAGGTGTACCTAATAAAGTGGCCAGTGAATGTACTTAAGTTAAATATATATATATTTTTTTTATATAACATTTAATTTCAAATAATGTCCAAAAAAAACATTCAGTTCACACTTAAGTATGTGTACACATACATGTATTTTTTTTTTTATGTAAACATCTGTAATAAAGTACTTTAAGTGTGGTGGGACCTTATTGCTGCAGCGTGCGATGGAAGCAGAGATGAGAAGAAAATGAAGAGGGGGACAGTGATAGAGATCAAACTTGAGCCCAGTTAAAACCCTCCTCTCCATCCGTAGCAGCTGTTTCTTACTGTAGGCATTCTCCATCAGATAGCAGAGCTCTGACACCTGACAAACATCATCATGTTAACAGCGCCAAGTTTAGGTTTCCATTAAACATTTGTTTTAACACTCAAGTACCTCTGGTAACAGACATTCCTCTTTTTTAGCAGCCAGAAAAAGGCAAACCACACCCAGTAACTGCAGGCCAGAGATGGACACTTTGATGAGCCTTAGTGCTCGATTCAACAGGTGAACTGCCAGATACAACGTTTCCTCCGAGAACTGAAACACTTCCTGAGGCGAAAACAAGCATCCATCACAGATTTAAAAAGATTGTGATAGCACCTTATTCTAATAAAAATAAAAAAAGTAGCATAACATACTATACAAATTAAATCAAAAAGTGACAGTATTTTTGTAATGTTACAAAATATTTTTCAAATAAGTGTTCTTTTGCCTCTATTTAAAGAATACTAAAATATTCAGCAAAGCAGTTTTCAACACAAGACACATTATTAAATTAAGCACCAATAAATGATCAAATTAGAATAATTTCTGAAGGACCAAGTGACACTAAAGACTGGAGTAATGGTCAGAAATGGAACAAACAGGTCACACTCATAAATCTGAATATTGCACTTACATGGACTTGAATTAGCCAGTCAACCAAGATAGCTCTCGATGTGTCACTGAAATGCTTGGGCAGGTCAGCGTTTGGGAGAGTGCATAGTAGCTGACTTCTCTGCAAGCAAAAGAAACAAATACATGACCACAGTGATGGGAAGGTCAACGGCACGTTGAATGTCATCCTCACCATCATGTCTGAAAAGATGTCCCATGCATAGGTCTTATCATAGAGGAGCCCCAGCTTACTGATGGCTACTTCCACCTCTCTGCGCAGAAGTCCAGGCATCAGTTCTCGCAGACTAGGTGGACCTGGCAACCTGTTCAGACACTTCAGCAAAGCCTCCTCTTCATAGACATCTAGCATCGTTGCATAAGAATAAATGTGCAATTGAAAGACTATAAAATGTATTATGGATTTCAGAAAACAGTGTAATGTCAGTTTGTAAGGGGGGACACAATGCAGTTCATATGACTTTTTTTTTTTAATTAGGCTTTGCATTGTTTTTAACAGCAGTTATTTAATAGTTTTGTGTAGAACAGCAACACCATGGCACAGTGGTGAGTTTTAGAAAAAAAAAAAAAAAAATTGCCAACTAAAATAATATCTGGCATGATGACCTGAGAAATCAAATTAGCCATTGATTTAAATTGTAGTAGTACAGTTAGAATTCTTCAGCAGTAACTTGAGTTAGACTTAAATATACTAAACCATACTAAATCATGGATTGCTCAAGCAGTGTCAACCAAGTCATATCGGGTTACCTGAAGGCATTGACTCATCCTGCGGAGCGTAATCCATTATGATCCCATCCTCTGCAGAAATGGGAAGCCTTCGAACCTGAAGGAAAACAAATGCTACATCATAAATAACACATAATTTGAAGAAACAGCTGTCTAAGTGGGTGATTTCCTATACATTACACTCAGAGGAGGTGACAAATGGTAGCAAAGTCACACCTTGGCACATAAAGACATAAGAGCTGCAGTTACCCATCGACTCTCCTGTGTGGGTTTGTAGTGCTGCCCCGGACCCAACTCCTCTCCTTCATCAAACACCCTGCGCTCCCTCAGAACACAGGAGTTTGTCCACGTCCGCAGGGGCACTTGTCTGTCATCAGTCTTTTGAAGTACATAATGGTTTAATTTATTTCACAATAAGTTTGTAAAGCATCAAGTAGTCTTTCAATACACATAAAAGACCTACATGAACAGAATCAGTTTTTAGTCCTAAACCCTGGAAGACAATGAGCATGGATTCCTAATAGAAGTAAAATAAAGTCTGCGGGCAACATTACACACAGACTTTCATGTTTTGTTCTGCAACAAAGGAATGTGTATTTTGAAACAGTTGAAATCAGCCGAAGTTCTTATTGAGCAACTTGTATTTTTTTAAAGGATACAACAGTTTTAAAGTTCACATTTGAGAAAGAACACAGACCTTGTTTTACACCAAATAAAAACTGCCATTCTAAGAACGCACTGAAGCTCGGGAAGGAAACCATGGGAATTTGCCTTCAGATCGATCTCATGACTAAATCCACATGGAATCTGAATATTTTAGTTAACCTGAGTATGTGTTAAGTTATCAATAATAATGTAGGAGATACTGGTGAACTTACAAAAAAAATAAAAAAAACTCCTGTTGGTCACATTTTGGCCATTATTCAGTTTACACAGCAGTGTAATAATAATTCTAGCAATAATTTAATTAGTAATTAATAAGTTTAATAATAAGTTTAATTAATAGGTATTAATAATTTAATAGTAATAATTTAATTCTAGAAAGTTGAGAGTTTACAAGCATTCTCACCATATGGAGGTCCAACAGTTGCCTGGAATCACAAAACCCAGTTCGAGCCATGATTCACCAAGACACTGCAGCTACCCGCTCACACTGAATCTGCAGTTTACCATCAGCTAATTAACACCAGTGGCACTAATAAAGCTTACTAATTGACCCTTCACTAAGCCCCGCCTTGTGTCACTCCCTTAGTTTTTTTTTTTCATGAAAGTCACTGGAAGTTCTGTGGGTTTAAGTTGTTTTAAACAGAGTAGGACAGAAATTTTCCAAATATATGGTAAGGGTATGTTTTATTCCCAAATGAACACATAATGTCAGCATAATGTTTCTCCAAGTTAAAATAATTCAATAAACAAGATCATATAATTATGTCTTTTACATACAAAATACATTATAAAATACTGACATTCGAATAAATATACTTATCCCTGCTAGGAGTCATTATTATTGAGCATAAAGGTGTTAAATTATCTAAACTATATCCACCTTTTTCTTGTCGTAAAAATGGGTGCGGCCATTTGTAAATTCTATGGGTCTGGCTTCCGGTCTCTCATCTGCATCCACTCCGTCCAGCTATTTTTAGTTGAACAAAACAGTTCATCTTACTGCTTGATATTGAAAGTTTGTGTCTTATCATATTATTTTAATGTATAATATTAATTATAAACACACTGGTATGTAGTGCAAACAGTTTTACTGTTTACTGCATATTGTTATTCTCCTCGTTATTTACCTATAGCGGCGAATCAACCGGAAGTCTCACCCATAGGCTTACTTCCGCATTGGTCATGTTATTGTTTAAAAGTGTGCATTGTGTTATAGGTATTCTTATCATCACTGATTAATTTCATGTTAATTTCTGCGACAAGAATATGTTTGAATCCTTTGAAAATGTCTGGATTTCTGCATTGATTACATAATTTCACATTTGTAGACAAACACGTTGTCTTGATAGCACGGTCCACTTTATGCCACAGCATTTCTATCGGCTTAAGGTCAGGACCTGTTTTTATACAGTCTATGGTCAGGACACAGGGAGACACATTTATTTTTTATCCAGTCATGAGTAGATTTATTTGTGTGTTTTGGGTCATTGCGGTGTTGCATCACCCAACCCAATATAAAGCTTGAAGATATGATCTGCATTTCTGACATTTCCCTGTAAAATATCGTTTCACTTTAGAATTCATTGCTTTTTCAAGTGAAAGTGACTTTAAAGTGGCCAGGTTCCAGTTCAAGTTCAACTGAAGTCAAGTCAGTCACACAGGCTTAAAATGACATAACCAAAAAAAAAAAATACATTTTGTGAACTATCACTTTAAGGTTATGGTTTAAGGTATGGGTTAATAGTGTAGTTTAGTATAGTGACATAGCCTTAAAAAAAAAAAAAAATTGAGCCACTGCCCACTGGTTAGGGTCTACTGCTCTTCAGCCACCAAAATATTACTTGTTTTTAAATGAATAGTTCTGACTGTTAGACAACAGTAAAAACAGTTTTTTTCCCCAGTGGCATTATGTAGGTGTATATTAATATCCAGACCACTGCTGAAACAGACTCAGTTATCATGGTAAGTGTCTCACTGCTGTGGGAGTAATCATGATCAATAATCACTGTCTCTTAAAATAATTTTACAGATACTGTTAGGGCAAAATATACAGGCATTTCAAATGTTTGAACAATTGAATGTTTAAAGTATAAACATCTTCAATAAAACTAAAAATTGTGAAAATTTTTGAGCCCTAGCCGAATAACACTCTAGTCTTCAAAATCTGCTGTCCACTTGGTTAATTTGACATGCTGTTGGGTTAGTAAAGGAGGCAGACATCATATAGTTTTTGACAAAAGAATTTACTTGCATGAATGTCCTAATAGCAAAGCATATCCCACTGCACTCAGAAGCCCCAAAAAAGAAAAAAAGAAAAAATCAGTTTGCAGAAAAATTTCAAGTTTCCCCCAATGTTTGCATCCCCGGCACTAAAAATAAAAATAAAAAAAATTAAAAAACGCAAACTGAGCATCAATGATGACATTCGTGATTGTTCATCACATTCATAACAGAACAGAACAGTCGATGGTTAAAGTTGCAAAATAATCAAAGCTGATTTGTCCTACAAGTAGGTATATACACATAATAAAAATGGGTGAAAGCACTACAGCAGACCATTTTAGATCTTTGCCTTTAATGTCTCCACCCAAAAGTTTCTTTTAAAAACTGTATTTGAGCATCATTAATGTTGTGAACTAGAGTGTGCATATGTTAGTTTTGTCCGGAGCAATGTATTATTTAACGACACAGGCAAATGGCACCATCTAGCGGTCTCTCTCAGTCAAGACAATAAGAGCGGTTTCAAAACCTAGAGAGATGCTTAAAATAGAGAGCAACTTTTGGGCTTGATGTGTTTAAGACTCGTAGAAGCACTTCTGTTCGGCCCTGCTGTTAGTACCAGTAAGGACCTTTCTGTATGAGTAAGTTTATGGAGGAGGGATGGTAATATATATCATGTTTAAACATGAAAGATCGTCAGATCTCAAGAAAGGAAGCTTTTCATTTCCCCTTGCAAATATATACTGTGACTACCTTATTACACACCCACACATGCACAAATGAACTACACATTCACACAAATGGAAAAATGGACAAAAGAAAGAAACAAAAAAACTTTACTATTGTAATATATATATTTATATATATATTTTATCAAGACAATTTAAGTTCAGGGAGTGGGCGAATGAAGAAAAAAATGTTCCAAATAAAATAAGGAATAAAACAAAAAACTAAATAGTTTGATGTTCCTTAAACATGAAGCATCTTTAAAAAGGCAAAAGAAGAAAACACCTCACACATCTAAGCGGTGCGTTCTGACAGCTTCCGTCTGGAGAAACACACCTACGTTACACATCTGGAGATGAAGTTGAACATTTTCTCTCAAACATCCTAACCATTTTTTTCTGACTACAATAATAAAAAAAAAGAGGAGAAATGAAATAAAGTGTGAAGGCTGCGACAACAATGGTGTAGCACACGTACGTGTTTCCACTGCTTGCTACTTTAACCAGTCGGTCATGCTGATGAAATAACAGGACATTCAAATCGTTTTTTTTTTTTTTTTTTTTTTTTTTTTTTTACAGTTGTTGCCTGTATGTTTGTCTCTAAACTTGAACATCAATGCCTGCAAAACTTTCAAGAGAATGAAAACAACATGATGGACAGTTTCTATGATACAGTAACCCTGGAACAACAAGCCTCTGGGGCTTCAGATGAAAACTGGAAAAACGCTTCTCTATAAAGCCAGTTTCAAGGTTCCTGGTTGTGGAGGAAACCAGTTAACACGCTAGAGCTGTCTTCCTCTCTCTCTTCCCTTTAAAGCACAAACATCTATAGTGTGTGAGTCTCCAAACCCCTAACAATCCCACCCCGTTCTACTCCTTTATGCCCATGTACAAAATTGAAACACAAAAAGACACACAGTTGAAGATGTAGACTGAGAACACACATCCGTCAATGCACGCACACATGCACAGCATTCGGTATGTTACCCAGGCAGAGAAACAGCACTATTCCTTTCTGTGTTACCCCATCATCAGTCCTCCTGCTGTTAAAACACTATTGGTAACAGCTAGTTCCAGAAAGAGCACTTGTACAATTGCAGAAATATGGCTTTAAAACTGTAACAATCAGTGGGAGATAAGTCCAAATAGTTTGATTTCTCTTGTCCCCACAAGATGATTTAGAGTGTGTTTGATATTTGTGTTTACAAGAGGCTTTAGTTCCGTAGTCCAGTGTTTTGAGTGTGAGCAGAGCATGTGTCCTGAAACCTGCTGGTGCTGAGCTGTGTTCTCGATGGTACCTGATTGGTTGAGATTTATTCAGTGATTGATGGATTGTGTTGCAGTGTGTAGTGTCAGGCTACGATTGGCTGGATGAAAGGCCAATCAGAAACCAGGACTGACCAGAGGGTCCCACCTGTTCAGGATCGTTCACAGATGCCGTATTCCCGCCTAGAACCCACTCCTCAGTAGGCTTGGGTTGCTGGTGCACATGTCCTTGTATGAGTTTGCGTTTGTGTATGTGAGGGGCGTCCGTGCTTTGCTGGTAAGGGTGAGAGAGTGGGGAGGGGGGGTGGTCACTCCCGCACACTGGCTGAGTAGGAGAACTGCGAGAAGTGTGTGCGTGTATCTGGACCCTCGGCATCAAGACTGTCATCTGCAAGCAACAGAGACAAAGAACAAATCCTCTTAAATCAAATCATTTATTTCTCTTAAATGAACAGTTCACCCTCAGAGTCATTCAACCTCTAACATCTAAATGTATGGAAGTCCGTTTCCGCCACTGAAAAAAAAAAAAAAAAAAAAAAAAAAAAAAAAAAAAAAAATAAGGTAATTGCGACTTTTTTTCTTACAATTGTGAGATATAAACTCGCAATTGCAAGTTATAAAGTCAGAATTGCAAAAAAAAAATTAAAAAAAAAAATATTTGGAGAAATTAAGTCAGAATTACGAGATATACACAGTTGTGAGTTAAAAAAGTCAGTATTGCATGATATAATCAATTATTGGGATATAATACGATTCCAGACGTGAGCAGACTTTCACGGGAGATTATTAAAACAAAACTATTCATTTCTGTGGATTAAGTTTGGATGGATTAATTGTTCACCACAAGACTAGTAATGTGCGCTAACAAAGTAAACAGGATCCCTAATTCCAAATCCCTAATTCAAACCTGCCATAACAGGTTATATATGTCTTTTTGCGCACAAGCAAGAATGAGATCTGAAAACTATGATAAAGGGGAAGACTTTAAGCGAACAGCTCAAATTTCAGTCTGTGGCCTCCATTAACTTTCACTATAGAGAAGCAGAGCAGCCTCGACATTCTGCTGAATATTTCCTTCCATAGGAAAAAACCATAGGAAAAAAATTATATTAAACAATACTTTTCTCGTTTTATTCATCTGATACGTGCTGTGACTTAAGTAGGTTTGGCCTTTATAATAGCCTAAATGTTGTTTAATGAATGACACAATCTTCATAGTGCTTAGGTTTGTAAATCTTTGATGTAGAGATATTTTAAATTATGGCCTGGTTTCACAGACGGGGCTTAGCTTAAGCCGGGACTAGGCCTTAGTTAAATGAAGGTATTTAAGCAGCGTTTCTAAAAATGCCATAGAAAAAAAAAAAAAACATTAAAGGTGTACTTCTTTAGACAGAACAATGGCACTGACATATTTTAAGATATGTCAGATAGGGCAGGGCGATATGACGATATTATCGTATATCGACGATGTATCATAAGTATCACAATGTTGATGTCAACAGTCAGGTAACAGATGATTATCAACATTATCGGAAAAAAATGACAAATGATAAACCTACATTGCAAAAAATATTTTACATATTAAGCCCTATTAAGTCACCATGAGGTCTTTTTGCATGCAAGAATGAAATAATTTAGTAGGAAGGCTATTCCACATTTGGAAATCAGATCAGATGTGGAAGATCAGGAATCAAATTACTTGTTATAAAATTAAATTTCGATTCTGCTTCTCGATTTATGTATGTGCATTTATTGTGATTTTAAAAGATTCAACTGCAAGAAGACGAAATAGAACTCAATCCTGCACTTGCATGCTGTTTTCTATTAGAGGGGAAACAGCACGGACTGTGCTTTCACAGAAGAGACCACTACTGATCCTTGGCTCTTTACCACAAAGGCAAAAACACAACATTTATCCATTATTTTGATTTTAAATCCAAACATTGTCACTGAAAATGCTTTTTCAGCATTGCATTTTTTATTTTTTTATTTTACACAGTACAGAAATACAATCTTTAAGAGACATGTTTAAAGACAAATACAAGCAACACATTATTCAATGCTTTTACTTTTGCATTTACTTCTAGATTAATATATTAATTTGCTCAAGCAAGTGGCAAAACATTTAAAACTACTTTTCTTATGTTATCACAAACTTAGCATTGACAGAAATAGTCAGCTCTACTGCCTTTCCTTTTTAAAAAAAATATTAATTACAAGCAATCCTGCCATTCATAAAGAACTTTGTTTTTCTTCCTCCGCGAGTGCCATCTTATGGCCTTGTTTATCTAAAAGGGCCCTTTTCCTTTAAACCTAGCCAAAAAGTCACGTGTTGACTGTGAAACACAGTAGACTTTAATAATATGCATGTATGGTGTAATTACTTCATTTTCATGTCAATCCATGTTTATATTTACTGAAAACAATGCACTGTTATTTTAATTCAGCGCTGCAATAGACTCGGTGCGGAAAGGATCTCTACACTACTGCAGAAGCGCTGCCGCTGTCCTGACATTCTATCTTACCCATCAGATGTTCCTACCAGGGTTTACTTCGCACATTCGCACACCAATATTGCATCCTTTTTCTCATACTGAACAACGATATTTAAATGTATCTGCATTTCTGTAAGGGTAGGTTTAGAGTTGGGGTAGGTGTAGATTTTCATAAAACACAAATTAATAGGTAAAAAAAATATTTATTGTTGGTTTCCTGTAGCTGTATCCCTTCTAGCTACAAACGTGAATATTACGCATAATTACAAAAAAAAAAAGAAATTTAAATTAACCCTGCTAGATAAGTTATTTTTATTTTGTTAAAAATGGGCCAAAAGAGACTAGGGAATTCATATTAATCGTTTAACCGTTAACCGCAAGTAAAAATTTTGACCAATTAATACTAGGTAGGCTATTTATTAAGTTTTTTGTCCCCACATATATATATATTTTTTTTGTTTTGTTTGCTGCCTGAATATTACTACACATATTCAACATCTAGTGTACATCCATAATGTCTATATTAATTTTCAAGTGTTTGTGCGGCGTGTGGAAGCTGAAAAGGCACGTGCTTATACTGCATGACAGTTAACAAGGAGGCACCGGTGCGATCGCTTGCACTTAAAATACTCAAGAATAATTATATCGTTCGAATCTGTTAAGGGTTTGTATTTGTTTGTGTACACTCACAATAACAACAAAACGTTGTGTGCTTTAAAATAATGAAATCAAACAGGATACTATTTCTGCCATCTCAGTTCCTATAAAATTGAGCACATCAAAAATGAACCGAAACTCTATTGCCTCACAGACATGAGAAATCTATAGACGGTTTAATCGGGCGCACGCGCCTGGCCTGAAGTTAACTTCCGCTCTGTGTTTGTTTATCAGTCTGGCTTTAGGGCCATCTTCAAACAGTTAAAGTTAAGGTGGTGAGTAGACAGAAGTTGGGCTCAGGTGGTTGTGCTGTGGGATGTGTTTCCCATACATTTATTTATTTGTGGCGCTCACAATATCAAAACTGACCGATTTTCCAAAAGGCTTCGTTGAATAAACATGAGCACGTACTGCACGTTTAAAAATCAAAATGAAGTGCGGGTGTTTTTATATCACTGTATTTCTGAAGGAAGACTATCTTTAGAAAATGTTCTGTCATTTTCATTTCATCTTGCATGTAATGTCTGATAAAGCAGCATTTGTAAGCTCAGCACTGCTTTGTGTTCAGCTGATACCAGGAAAACCTATATTTTTCCAGCTTTAAAGCACCTCCTGTTGGCAAAGAATGATTTTGCATTTTCAGTAAGTCTGATTTACGCAGCAAATATATTTTGGTTGTTATCAAAAACAATCTACTCTAGAGGGACTACTTAGCTGTTGTTATTGATTCTATTTGGAAGTCTACCGGAAGTTAAGTTAGGGCCACAAAAGTGCGCATGCACAGTAACATTTGTTTATGTTGTTGCCGTTGAAACTGTCTACAGAACGCAAAATGTCTTAATAATGAACCAATTCAAACAGAATACAAATAAAAACTATCAACAGGCTGCATGAGCTCCAGACTATACCCCCAGCACGTAGAATGTTACTTTTTTAAAATAAAACAATTTGTGGATTGAGGTAGGCCTGCTATTGACAGGAAAAAAAATATGCCATTTCTTCAAAGCTTCAGAAGGATTCAGTGAGTTTTCGTTCAATTTTCGTTTGATTTATTTAAGAGAAAAATATTTAGTGTAGGTCTATTTATTTTATTCGTTTTATTTATATTATTCCGGGGTTTTTTTTCCTATTGTCAGAAACGCTGCAGGTGCATGAAAAACTGACGATGTGTCAGTCTGACCAGGTTCTGTTGTTGATCTGTTCTGTATGCTGCTGTTTGCTCATGTTAAAATAACCCTGTGAAATGTTTTTGTATATTTAAAGGGTCAGACACTCAATTCTATTTTAGAATTCTATTTTTATTCAATGCCAATTTAAAATTCTGATCTTATCAGTTAACGGTTTATGTTCAGATAACGAGCAGCGGTTGTCAGTTGGGAAAATTAATCAATATTAATATCCCTACTCCGAACTAGTAGGCTATACCAGAAAGAAGAAGAAGAAAAAAAAAAAAAAAAAAAACACCTTAAAGTTTTTGCTCAGATTTCGTTTTTAATCCCTGCATGATTTTGGGCACATGATAAATATCAAAAAGAAAGAGAAACATTGGAAAATAGGCACATTTTATTCAAGAAATTACTATATGACATCATGGCTCGATGGGGGCGGGGCTTAGGTAGATGATATTATCGGATATCGCAATATTTTTTTAAGGCGATTATTGATAAAATATTTTTGACATATCACCCAGCCCTAATGTAAGAACAAGATATTTTCAGTTGAGACAGCTCAAACATGCATTTTATTCTGGGACTAGCCTTAAGCCTCGTCTTTGAAATCGGAGGTACATGTAATAATAACAGCATCATGCAACACTTACACCAATGCTCTTAACAACGCATTTTTGATCCAGTGCAACTTATACTTGTGCAACTTATTTGGAACAGTTTTGAGGGCTAAAATATTTGCTGTCATTTTCCACAAAGTGACTTGTTAATCATTTTCTCAGACACACACCTCGCAAGCAGACAGGCAAGGAGGAAGAACTGAGGTACTCACATTGGTCAGGTGGTGTGACAGTAATGGTCTGTGCAGTGAACTCGTCGTCAAAGTAGCGTGTGTCTGTCTCTGAGGTCACTTGCGGCTTGAAGGGTGGGATGAGCTGCATAAAACCACACGCAGAGATCAGCATAAATGACTGTTCACTGTTAAATGTCTAAAGAAGTAAAAAATAAGCATGTTGTGTTTGAGGGTAAATGTCTTCCGATCACACTGCATCAATCATGCTGACACAATATTAAAGCATGAACGCAAACGATATTTGAGAGCATCTGTCGAAGACATTAACAGTGAACATTCTCTAATACGTGTGATGATTACATCTCATGAATCGGTTTCCACTGACTTAAACTCTTACCTTCTTTTGAAGGACATCTTGCCAGTTCATGGAACTGAAGAACTTGTGTGTCATCACTTCTTTGGCATCATCAGGACCTCCTCCAAGCCTTAAAAACACAAAATTCACATTACTAAAACATACACAAGAGCTCCCCCACTGTCATAACAGAAGTAGAAACAGATGCTCCTCTTACCTCTGTTTGGGGTCTTTCTTGAGCAGGCCGGCCAGCAAGGCCTTTGCCTCGGGCGAGAGGTTTCTAGGGAAGCGAATCTCCTCCATTAAAATGAGCTCAAACAGACGTTCATGGTCCTGGTTATAGAATGGCAGCCGACCACACATCATTTCATACATGACCACTCCCAGACCCCACCAATCCACTGCACGGCCATAATCATTGTCTTCTAATACCTACAGTAAAGAACGTAGAGCAGATGAAAATGAAGTAGATCATTTAGAGATGGCAATAAAGAAAGAGAAAACAAGAAGCTTAAACAAGAAATTATATCAAAGTTCTTACATCTAGTGCTTAGAGACATCACTAAACTGCTTTTGTAAACAATTTTACTTTAATAATGTGGCGTATTTCTGAGTGACAAGAACATTAAATGTGAAGAAAAAAAAGTCAATAACCAGGTTCACCTTTTAGTGTACCCCCACGTATCCTAATGGTGTCTCAACCTTATTTGGAAATTGTTATAAATGTTGTTACAATAACCAGCATTAAATTACTGTTTTAAACACTACTGAATACTTTAGATTTTATAAAGGCAAAATATATTAAAAAAAGTAACAAACCATAATGAGTTATTTGGCTATCAGTGACCAAACCTTACAAAGATTCAATTTTCTTTCTTCTGTGGAACAACATGCACTAAATGTGGACAATATGAATACACAAGGAACATACAAAGAATAATGGACTGATATTTTTGGTTTACAAAGCATCTTTTTTCTGTTAGCCAAAAGAAAAATCCAGCCAAATTATATTAAAGGGGTCATGAACTGAGAAATCAAAATTCCCTTGATCTTGTGACATGTACAAGGTCATTGTACTATAAAAACATCCTGTAAGTTTCAGAACTCAAAACTTTCTTGTTAAAAAAGAGTTTATATTGAAGCCAGTCTGCCAAAATGAAAGGTTGTGGAATGTACCACTTTATGACGCAATAGTGTGGCTAAAGACTGCCTCCTAGAAAATGATCAAGTTCAGTGCCAAGCTGTGAAAAACAGTCTTTTCATTGCCTTCCTTCTGATCCCAACATCAGGAAAGAGTGATCAGTGGATGAACTTTATTTTTAATGAAGTTCCAGACCGCATCAGTAAGAACTTGGCCATTTGTTCACTTCATTTTAGCACGGATTCATTTACAAACAAGGCACAATTTGATGTAGGATTTTCAGAAAGACTAAAACTAAAAGACGATGCTGTGCCAAATATATATAAAACGTAACTGTTTTTATTAAGTGGTCACTATTACTTTGTCTATTTTTTCAGATCGTTTGATATGTACTGAGTATTTATATTTTTTTTTAAATAAATCACAGCAGCATCCATCTGTGAAGGATGCAGGCTGTCAAACATTTTTGGCAATCGTACCAGTGGGCGTTTACTTCTGAGCCTACAATCCACCACGCTTATATTAAAACAGGACAGAAAATAGCATATTACTTCTAATTTTTTTTATGTAAAACATTAGAAATTGACCTCAGAGGAAAGTACAAAACAAAAAAAGGCTGTTCATGACCCCTTTAAACAAACCTTTTGCCTTTAAGACAATTACATTAACTTACAAATTACATACAAACTTAACAGAACATAGTTTCAAGCCTTTGATCTTTTAGCTTTCTGCTTCATAGGACTTGCTTTTTTATTTTTAAATATTCTTAAACTTTCATCTAGTACTTCTTGACATTTAGCACTTTTGTGTAATATTGCAAAGATGCTTTGTAGCTTCTGCTCTTCTTTCAATGTGATGAAGTTTAAAACACACAAACAACAAGATGGTTTCCTGCTTTAAAAAAACAGTGTGGGATTTCATTATAATTGGTCAGAAAATTAAAAAATCAGAGCTGGGCCTCATTCACAGGGTTTTTTCCACATTTAATCTATTAAACTACGATCCAAAAATTGATTGAAAAAACACATTCATGGAGTGAGTAGGCAGTACCTCAGGAGCAAGGTACTCTGGGGTCCCACAGAATGTCTTCATGGTGGCCTCATTAGTAATGCCCTCTTTACACAGGCCAAAGTCTGTGATTTTAATATGACCATCTTTGTCCAGCATCAGATTCTCCAGCTGCAGAGACAAACGCAATTCAAACAGAATTAGGAAATCGTGTTTTGCCATTTGTGGAAAAAAGGAACACAGATTTCATGTCTTTGTGGTCTATGACACAATTTACAAAAACAATTCAAAGTATTTTCACAATAATGACACAGAACATTAAACACAGAAAACCTTTAGGTCCCTGTAGACGACGTCTTTAGAGTGCAGATATTCCAATGCTGAAACAATTTCAGCCCCATAGAAGCGAGCTCTATCTTCCGTAAACACACGCTCTCGAGACAAGTGGAAGAACAGCTGGAAACACGTAAAAAGGAGACAAAACAGAATTTGAAAAGAGACAGAATGTGAAGGCTTTTCTAGTTTGTTTTTGTAAGGAGCGACGAGATGTGCGAACCTCGCCTCCATTTGCGTACTCCATGACAAAACACAATCGGTCTCGTGTCTGGAAGGCGTATTTTAGTGTCTGTAGAGAGATTGAAAACAATGTGAACAAATCTACAACCAAGATAATTGTGCAACAAAAAACCCCTGATGGAGATGGACGTACTGTAAGGAACGGATGCCGTGTGTTCTGCAACACTCTGCTTTCTGTGACTGTGTGTGCAACCTCGTCCTGGAATAGACAAAAAAGGACACACCACTGTGTAATGAGTCTCACACAAGTCATTCAGGAGCATTTTAAACTTCTGATTCGTGTGCTGCCCACCTTAGCAATGATGACCTCTTTGCGTAGGATCTTCATGGCATAGTACATGCCAGTAGCCTTTTCCTTTACTAGAATCACCTTTCCAAAAGTGCCTTTACCCAGCAGCTTTAAGTAGTCAAAGTCACTCATTGTCTAAATAAGAAAAAAAATTAGTCATGAAGTTTTTTGTATTAGAATTAAATCTGCTCAGTCATAAAATCTCAACATTTAAAAAAAAAAAAAAAAAGCCTTTTATAAATAAAACCTACTTTTAAATTTTATATATCAAGCAGATCGGATCAATCAGAACATGGCGCGTTTACACTTGGCAACATCAACTGACTTTTCTATCTGGATAACCGATCGGATCTGTCTTTCCTGCGCAATATTTAAATAAGTCTGCAGAGAATGGCCAGGTGGAAAGGCAACCTGAAGTGGTGGGTTTTCTTCTGTAAAGCATTTTCAGTCGCGGGACATTTTACAAATCAAAGATAAGTGTAGGAGTCTCACTAGTCTCCACACAGGTGTTCTATGTCTTTTTTTCTGACAGTTTGCGAGAGATGAGGCAGCGTTTTGCGTGATGTCGACCTGCGAATGCAGATATGATGGCTTGATTGCGTTTACATTACACTGAGATTTGATCACAATGCGTCCTCGACTACCCCTGGACCAGGACACGCTGATCGGATAACATTCCGATAAGAAGTGTGTTTACACTTGTCTTTTCAATGTATATGTGGACAACATCAGAATACAAGTCGCATGTTAATGCCAAGTGTAAACGCAGCCATTGACACAGCTGTGTCAGAAACTGGTTCCTTCAGACAATGGACAACTGAGATTGTTTCTTATGGAGAAGTGAAATGATGCCCAAACAACTAGAACGTGGCTACACCTTGAGTTAAGGCACTTACCACTTTGGTGCGGGACTTTGCGATGGCAGCCTCCATCCCCTCCAAGCTGTTGTCTCCAGGGGAGCCAAAGTTGATGTCCATTGGCTCCTCCTCTTCCCGGGACTTGAGCCCATTGGCAACATCCTGGATTGCACGTATCCACTCCTCTCTGCATTGATATCCAAGATAAAATCTTATTCATTAAATCCAAGAAAAACATTAAAAAATAAACAAGTTTTGGTTCCTCTTGTTATTTTCTATGTTCTCACACTGGTCACATGTACATGATTGCCATCCTTTGAAAGAATTGGGCTCTTTAGTCACATAATGACCTTAACACAATTCCTGTTTCCACTGAAATGTTTTTCAACTCCCTTACGATTCAATTTAAGCAACAGGCAGTGAGTAATAACCTGTTTTGGTTGGCAAAAATCTGTTTAATACAACTAAATCTGCTTTTCCAGTAAATACCATTCAGCATCTGCTTCTTTATCTCTCTTTCTTCCACTCATTCATTCACAACAAGGACACTGATTGCAGCAGGACCCTTCATCTCATCTCCTCACCTTTCAGCATTGCTGTCCACATGGAAGGTGCGCTCAATAACAGTGGTCCACTGCAAGCAGCGGATGACAAACGTGTTTTGCCGAGGTCGTTCAGTCTTCATCAGCTGACACTCTGTGAAGGATATTAAAGTTTTGAAAAGTTGTATTTCAGATTTAAATTTGTCAAAAGTTTCTAAACTTTATATATTAAGTCAACTGCTATTTGATGAACTCTTGCTTTCTTAATTGGGAGATGATTCTTGACCGAATACACTAGTATCCAGGTTTAGGAGGTTTAAACAAACAAAAACATCCAACATTGATCAGAATGGTCTGATTTTAGCTTTGTGAATGAGAAGCAAAAGTCACTCTCTGACAGCAGGTGGCACTAATGGAACAGCAGGTATTGATAGGCTGCTGCCCCTTTAAGACCAAATGCACTGATCCAATATAATGATGCACAGGAGATTTCATTCTCCACTGTATACGTTCATTTAAGACATAATCGACTGTGTAAGTATGAGAATACTTGCAGATAATGAATATTTTGAGATCATTTTGTGTGTACGTGTTCATTCAGAAGCAAAGATACACGAAAGAGGAATCAAATCTGTGTATGCACATTGTCTGAAACCCGGCTCTCTGTGCGCGCTTTGAATGAGTGCACTCAGAAACCAGCGAGCTAGCTCCGAATGCGCGTGAATTCTGTGTATGCACATTGTCTGAAACGCGGCTCTCTGTGCGCGCTTTGAATGAGGTATCCGATCCGATATATTAACGATACATGTGCGGCATTTTGCGATGCAATACGATACGATTCACACCCATATCACGATACGATGCGATAATTCAGCACTAGCTAATTAGATCAAGTTTATGTGGTTATGTGAAAGAGGATGCGGTGCCATTGAATTAGTTTGATTATTTATTAACCAAGTAAAACCAATACTTTTTTACAAACTGGCTTTTCTCTCAGAGCCCGAGTGTCGGTTTACAGTAGAGGGCCATTTTAGAACACATGGCATGGCACATATTATTTAAGTATTTCCAAGATAAACAGAACGTATAAGTGCAATATATACTAAAAAAAAATATTTGCACTCTTTCAACAGAAAGAAGGCTTACCATTGCACAACAAGAATTGTGATTTCACTTTTCAACTATGAAAATAAGTTTTACAAAGATTTGGAGGCAGGGGATGCTGGGGCACTGGCAGACGCTTCCACAACAACACCGTGGCGCCGCTTCAAGTGATATATCAGATTAGTCGTACTGGCCGGTTTTTTTTTTTTTTTTTACAGATGCGCGGCACATTTTACAAATTGCATCTGTCTTGTCAAGTCGTCCGTCTTTCTTGTAAAATCCATAGTGTTCCCAAACTTTAGATTTAAAATTCAGTGGAGGATAAATTATCTCGGCGTCCGACATGTTTGTTTTGCTTACTCTTCGCGCTTTCTGACAACTTTGGGCGCATAAATTATGCGCAAAAAACAGGTTGACAACACTTGTTAATAAATAAAGATACATATCGGTTAATCGTATCGATACATATCGGTTAATCTTCCCATCCCTAGCGTGAATGTTTTAAAACGCTTGAATGTTTAAATCGCCAAGACTTAGAAATAAGTGCAAACGATCAACTACAATCCGTTTTACCCCCACAAGTGAGTGAACAATGCAAATCAAGTTAGGAATTTTATATCACTCTTCAAGATAGCCCGTTGAGCAGGGTGGTGATACATTTTGGTAGCCCGACTGGAAAAAACAATAGCCCTGGGACGTCAGGCTAGCGGTTTTGCAAGCCCTGATTTAGGTGCTAGGTGATGGGAAAAGTGATCCTTAAAATCTCTAAATAAGCTGAAACAAAGATTCAATGTTGCCAGATATAAATCAATATATATAAAAAATAAAAAAAAAACCTTGCTGATATTGTCCAATATCCTATTTGGTGCAGTTATCTTTATCATGCATCCCTTGCCTTAATAATAGCCCATAGCTCAAAAACTAAACTACCTCCAAGGAAACCCTTTGTGAGCATACTAAACACAATCTGGTTAGTGTGAAGAGATACAGTAAAATGTGGCAGACCTGCAACAGAGAAGTTATTGAGAGGCGGCTGATTGTGGTCTGACGTCTCTGGCTTCTCCTTGTAGCCGATGAAAGAGCCATCACTCTTTAGGATGAAATATCGGGGCCTCCAAGTCTTAATGTATTCACCTGCAGACAGGAGGAGGAAGAGATACAAGGAAGTAGATGGCAGGGGGAAGAAAGTGGGGATAAATCAAAAAGTCAGTGTTTACGATATAAAAATATGATAGACTGTTGCAAAGAATGGGTGAGTAAGCAATCTCACCTCTCTTGTGGAGCCAGCCCTCTCTGACGATGCTGACCTCGTTCATGCTGGGTTAGGGGTGTGTGGGGCGTAGGGCAGGGGGAGGGGGAGCGTTGAGTCTCGGGTCCGGCAGATGTTCAGTATTACAGAGCCAGACTCACCTGGGATCATGCAAATAACCCAATGTTAACCACAATAAAGTATAACACAGGAAGCACCACAGACTAAGGAGTTTTACATTTCTGTCGCTTATTTTTAGCAAACACTGTGCATGAACAAAACAAGTACAATGCCAACATTAGACGCCCACTGAGTTTCGATGTATTGGCAAAAAGGCTTTTTCATAATATCTTTTTGCGTGCGTGTTCAACAGACTAAAGAAAAAAAATTAGGTTTGGAACGGTGAATAAATGAGAACTTTCAATTTGGGTGAATGATTCCTTTAATAAAAGCATTCTGTGTGTGAATTTATTATCATCATTTATTGCAGCACACAAATGAAAATTTTCCACAAATGGTCACCTAACCAAAGCTGCAGGAATGCCACCTGTTTAGAAATGTTTGTCATGTAAACTTGACATAAATGCAGCATTCAGCACTCTGCAACAGATAAGCCGCAATTTCACATTTAACAGATGAGGGACAGCTGAAATTCACTTGTTCACATCTTACTGAATAAAACAGAGACTCCCGTGCACGATCCAATACCAAGCTCTAACTGGGCGCAGGAGGAAAGAAATGAACGAACAGATCATGAAAATGAGGTAAGTGCTATAGACATTTTATGGAAAATTTCAGTGGTATTAGACACTGCATGAATGAATCGAAAGTGCTGAGTCATTTTTCACAAACAAGTTTCTTTACATGTGGGATAAAAGTGCTGATGGAGGATCAGGGTCTCGATCTTGGTGGATGATGATGGATATAATCTGTGTTCATTTTTCTGTCTTGGACATCTTTAAGAAGACAATGCAATCTGTGTGTAATATATGAGTGGACCATTGACCACGTTTTATTATAAAATGGCTTATGTAAACAATGCAAATATTAACCTCACGTCTGTCTTGAGACCTGGAACATACATCCAATCCAGTTCAAGAAGACAAGACAGATACCCGAAGATACATTATCAGACTTTTAAAGATGTCTCATTATTTGATGAATAATTTACTGTAGCCATAACGGATTCGAAATATCAGAATTTATTATATGATATTATATTCATTGTGTGTTTAAAATAATTAAATGATTATTGATGACCGTGATTGTTTTTATGCTGTATTTGTTTTAAAGCCATTTACCTCAATTGATTTGCACGACATCAGCTACAAAAAGGAACAAATACAAATTTTCTTCTTTTTTATGTTCCTGTGGAACTTAATTTGAATTTAGAAACATGTTTAATTGATGTGTTGTGCTTAGATAAATAAAGTGTGTGCTAAAAAGTTATCTGGTGGAAGAAAGACCAAAATAACCATGAAACCTGCATTCCCTGTCCTTTTGCAAATAAGAATGAAGGTTTTGTGGTTATTTTGGTCTTTTACTCTGAAAATATACATATAATGCAAATTATTATTTTTTTTTTTATCACAATACATGTGAAGAGAATAACACGCACGTAATGAAGACGGGACAAGGATGAGCCTCATTTACCAAAAAGTGTTTTTAAACCATTTCTGACAGGAAATGCGACAACACTATTCTATGATCACCATGGAGATGCCAATTAGACTGCAGTAAAGCCAGTCTGAGCCACAGGTGAACGTGCCACTTTGTACGGCGAACAAGACAAGACACCTGCTGTTTTCAGAAGCGACATTAGAAAGCACAAGCTTTTGCTGCAACGCTTGATAACTAGGGGACAGAAATGTTCATCAACTTGAAGAAAATGTAAGCGTAATTTGTACATGTATCAGCTGATGTACTGTTACGCAAAAGAAAGTCATACAGGTCTGGAACAACATGAGGGTGAATAACTTTTTCAATATGAGTTGAACTATTGAAATATTGTCCTTTTATCTGTTATTGCCCTTAGCATCAAAATAATTACTCTGTTGTATTAATATGTTAATATTGATGCAAAAAAAATGCTTAAAGCAAGGTATTAGTTAAATCCACTTGAGTAGCTGTAAAATATTAAAGATAATAGTTACTGTCAGTTCAAAGCTGTTTTTTTTTCTTACTGCTATTGAAAATTAGTAAATTGTTTTAAGGATCAATCTTATCAAATTATGTTACAATTAAGCTTAAAAGAAGAAAAAATGGCAGAGTGCTAAGAAAAATAGACCATACATTCTTAAAAAAAAATGAATTTATTAAATTCATCTGAGAATCAAATTTCAGATTGTTATAGAATATTTAAACTTTTTTCATGACCAGAAAATGTTTTAAGATTTTTGTTGGTTTGTTGTAGAGTGGCCGAAGTCCAAAAAGCCCAGTTCCAACTCCTAATTTTTTGGTACCTTGATACAGCTCTGGTCCTTTCTTTAATGTTAATCTGTTTGATTTTCTGCTTATTTTCTATCAGTGATCTCTTAATAAATAATAACGCCTCTCCTTAACAAGAAACACGATTCGAAGTAGTGTCTTTCAAAAATGTAGTACAAACAGCAAAATGTATGTCATGGTTTCACGCTCAGTATTAAGTGTTTGTTTAAATCACTAAACCAATACAATAGAAATCAATAATCTTGCCTTAGCAAACAGCAAAAAAAGCTGTTTTTCTGTGGGATTTGGGTGATGTGAGTATATGATCAGTCTGTGCCAGAGGAGTATCCTGGCATAGCAGTGCCTCTGGCACAGATCTGGCATGTTGTCCTATCACCATGGGCACAACACTGGATTATCCCTGCAAAGTAAAATACCCACCTTGTGACGCCCCTACTAGTCCATTACACAACTGCTTAACACATGCACAGGCAGTAAAAACACACTGATCGTCTCTATCGCTGGCATATATAAGTGCATCTAGTGTGCGTGTATCAGTCGGTCAGTGGTCTGTCTGCCTGTTCCTCTTTTTCAACAACAATTCTCTTGCACACACACACGCACTTTGAAGTCCACAGTAGAAAGACAAACAAGAGCTGTGACCATTTCAACAAACTAATGATTACACACTTTCTGTACCGAGTGGAATAATTCCAGACGGAGAAGTCCTGAATCTGACCCCTCTCAACCTCAATAACCTTCAGGCCTCATTTACACACATGCACAACCCTGACAGATGCTTTATTTGATAACTGTCAAACATCTGACTACTTTTACCTTAAACAAAGTTTCAATATTTTAAACACGTCTACAGAATTGCACTGAACTCCACGTGGAACAGCATGTCACCTCTATTAATAAAACCAAAAACAAAGTGGCATCAAGTTTGATCGATCATACAGCATGCACAGTGAGTTCGTCCTATAGATCCACATGCATCATGCATTTGTACAGCGTGTAAAGGGCCTGATCGATAATATACTCTCATTTCCACTAATTCAGCTGTTCTATTTTTTAACTTAATAGTCTGAGATCTCCGTCAAGACACAATGATGCACTTACAATAGATCAGCAAGCAAGGACCCCGCGGGAGATATAAGCATAAGCGCCAAATGGGTTTAAATTAATCTTTAAGCGTGCTTTTATTTAGTAAACAGATTTGTACAGAAAAACGGAGTGTCAAACATGACGGGAGAGGCGATTTATCTGTACGGGAAACCTAAGAAACGCATATTAATAAACAGATGTGTCTGGTAATGTATCCGAAAGCGCAACAAAACATAACATTTAAGTGCAATTTAAATGCAGAGACTCGGGCTAGGCTAAACATCACGCTAGCCATCAATCATCGGTGCACGTTTTAGTCCCTTACCTCCACTTTTATTCTCCTGCGATGTGTTGGTTACCTGAAATGTAAAAATCCCCAAAAGCCCATGTAAGTGGAGTAAACCAAGGGTGTTTGGAGACGTGAAATGTGTGTTTAATCCTCTCGCGAGCTGCTGTGTTTTGAGCTCTGCCAATGACCACCCAGCTGCCCCAAAAATAACAACACCCAACCGCCCGAATATCCTCAAAACAGCCCCTCAGTGGCCCAAAACTCGAACCCGGTCGCCCAAACTCATCCCACAAGACTTATTTGACGCATTTAAGGTTTTTAATAACCTCGCCGTGGCCGTCCTGTAGGTCTGTGAGCGATATTACGGTGGCGATGGTATCGCGGATAGGCCTCCGTCTAGCGACTCAACGGGAGCACAAACAGGAAATGACCTCAGCGCACGCTCGGCGCGACGTCACGGGCAACGTCCGAAATTTGAAAAGGCCCGTTTTTTTGTGCTGCTGTTTGTCAATAATGCAATGATAGATAGCGAGGTTATGATTTTATAATAAAATCATAAATGTCCGGATTGTTTCGTCGGTTGCTATTTCAATATCGTAACACATATGTACGTTTACAGAATAAGCTCCCTCTACAGGTTCTCTGCCACAGTTCCTCTGCAAAAAAGTAAAAAAAAAAAAATTCTATGGTACCTTATCGTGGTACTGTATGGTGTTAATGATACCATCATCGTTCCATGGTACCACCCCAGTATTTTTGTAAGGGTTAAATAAATACATCACAACAGATATGTTAAACACCAAATATATGAGATAGAAAATAATAGAATTCCAATGTTTTTATTTGTTTTTCCTGCAAGTTAGGTATCACTCGACTGATTCCTTAGTTCAGAACCAAAATAATAAAATAAAAAAAAACTTATTTAAAAGAAGTACCTGCTTAAAAAGTATGTGATTTCAGAATGATGCAGCCATGAGTGATTCGTTGAATCATTCATTCAGCCGAATTGTTCCAAAAACACTGATTCATTCACGAACAAACGCCACTACTAGTTTGGGAACCCCCGCATGCCATAATAAACATGATAACAAGGACATTACGTGCCCATTACAAGTCTTTCAGGTTTGAACATTTTTTTTTATCCAGACTTCCAGAATAATCAGCTGCTCAAGGTCACTCTGGATATGACGAACACATAGTGTTTTACAGCTATACCTCACCAGTGTTTAGTAAGTTGCATAATTATTTGTTTCAAACATGGTAATTGCTTGAGAGGTGCTTTATTTATTTTAAAAGTTAAAAGAAAAAAGATCAATTATGAATGCTTTACTGCCATTGTGTGAATAATAGCCTATGTAATCCATAAAAATAAATGTAATCTAATAATGAGCATTAAAATATAATATTCTCTAATTATGAGTACTTTATTTTTGGAATCTGATTAGGTAATCCAGATTACGTGTACATCTTGTTTATTGAACTGGTCCATAAAAGCAACTTCATCGCAACCGGACTGAAATGATTACCTTAACACAATACATGTCTGTTTTTTTTTTTTTTTTTTTTTTTTTATGGCCGTGTTTATTTCCATATGACGTGGCCAGTGGATATTGAAAAAAACATGCGTGATAAAAAACTACAAAAAAAAAAAAACTGTTTCTAAAAAACAGATATTATCTAAAGAATTGTAACATTTGTGTGTTGTTATTGCACTCGGTTTGGTCTATTGTTGAGGTTATTCTAATCTTCTATTCTGAAATCAAATGTGTTTATCAGGATTGGGTTCTAAAAGCAGAGTGAGATAGTAGTTGTTGACAACTTTGCTTGGGTCCATTCATAACAGGAAACAATCGCTCATTATCCTTCTGCTGTTGCTCTCTCAGCCACGGCTAAACAAACATTTATATAGTCAAAGAAATTGTTTCCTGGATTTCATAACAAGGCTGTTTTTATTATGCCCAGTATGTGTGGATGACAATACATGTGCCTGTATTATCATATCCATTTTTGTATCTGAAACACCACTAACAGTTAAATCAACAGAACAAAATCTAATGAATAAGCCAAATGTGTTTGTGGCAAGGCCATAAAATATGTTTTTGTGGTTGTAAAAAAAAAAAAAAAAAAAAAAAAAGAGGCATACACAAGTGCAGTAGAAGAAGCAGCTGTATTTGACTATAAAGGCATCTAATCCAGTGTCTCTACGCAATTTTCTTTATATTTCAGTGTAAAAAGCCTTTATTCTATAGAAAAAAAAGAAACAAAATTTTAACAGAAAACTGAAAATAATCTCTGAAAAGAAAACAATCAAAATAAATCCCCATTCACCAATCATTTCAATTAAAATAGAAATATCTCAAGTTTTCTATCCTTTTCCCTCAAAACAAATATATATTTATATTTATATGTATTTTCCAAGGCAGTTTGGCATGGCCAAAAGACAAAAATGATTATGGCCATATTATTTCATATCTCAAAACAGTTTAAAAACATCTCAAATGAGGGCTGAAGCTATTCACACCACCAGATAGTGGCGGTCAGGTGACAGCATACAAGATGGCACTGATAAACAGAGACAAGTGCAGCCATACATCCATAAACACAAACATGCATCCACACACATGAAACACAAAGCTCTGAGCTTCAAATTAAAGTGAAAAATATGCTTTTGTTTTCCCTAAACCAGGTCTGATGTGAAAATCTCCCAGCATAAAGCGCAAGAGTGTGACCTGACATGATGATCCGGTCATAAGGTGTGTGTGTGTGGTACATATAGTGTGTGTAACTGTAGGTCTTTTTCTTCAAGATCCATCTTGTTTTTGCCTCCTTATTGTTGCATCATATCTCTGAGGGTCTGTATATGGCCATTACAGTCACTGGGATAGTTGATATGCTATATTCCCTGAATACAATAACTTTAGGCAAGTATTGAGTTTATGATGAGGATTTTTGCACAGTGCTTTATAGGAATCAAACGTGAAGGTGACAAAGTGTACAGTATGTAAAACATTAAGTGGAAAACAAAATGCGTAAAACTAAAGGAAATGGATGAATTTGAAAGAAAACATTGGCAGGTACAAGAAAGCTCATCTTGGGTTGAATGATAATGATTAAGGGTTAAGTCCCTGGGTGTGTGTGTGTGTGTGTGTGTGTGTATCCCTGGGTTCTCAGGACTGAGGGATCCCTTCCCATCAGTTTATGTGGGACTATGTAGATCCTCGTTTCTGTAACTCCTGAATAAAGGCTGTGAAAGGACACACAGGAATAAATTAATACAGAAATTAATCTTCATTTGAAACACAGCAGGGACATGAAAAAAAAAAACGCAGGGAAAAAATGATGTTCTCACCTCCAATGATTTCATTCTTAACCTTCTGAAGCTCTTTTCTCACTTCCTCTAGCAGTTCCTAAACAATCAGATGGATACATATAAACCAGTTCATGTTCACATGACAATTCCTCAACGTTGAGTAAAATCATAGTAATATCTATAGGGTTGTCACAAAACAAAAATGTAAGTGCAAGAACATTGAATACCTGGAATACTAGCTGAATACTTAGTACCATGTGATATTTCAGTTTTTCTTTTTTTAATAAATCTGCAAAAATGTCAACAATTCTGTGTTTTTCTGTCAATATGGGGTGCTGTGTGTACATTAATGAGGAAAAAAAATGAACTTAAATGATTTTAGCAAATGGCTGCAATATAACAAAGAGTGAAAAATTTAAGGGGGTCTGAATACTTTCGGTACCCACTGTATCTTTAAGGGGGTCTGAATACTTTCGTTTATATATGTATATGTATATGTATGTATATATTTATATATTTGTATATATTATGTTATATGTTTAGTGACAGTGCCACATATATCAGAAAAAACAAAACTACTGAACAGTAACATTCATATCAACGTTGTACTTTTGATCTGTAACGTTAGCTATTTGTTTATTGACTTCGATTCTGACCTGTTTAATTCGTTCCATCTCTGACTCTCCTTCTCCACTCTCAGGCTCTCCTGATTGGTTACTGGGTTTCATCCTGAAAATACAGAAAGACAAGTAATTATTAAATAGAAATAGGAAAAAAGAAGAGGGAAAAGGAGAACAAAAAGGGAAGGTGAAAGCAACTACACCATACCAAAATGCAATAAACTGGTCTAAAGATGTCCAAAATGACTTTTAGAGTTATTCACAGGAAAAACCAACATCAAAGTCTCATCCACTTCCATGGCTTCAACTGGAATAACATCATTGCAAAAGGGCTGTCATGTGCGCAGTTCATTTCTATATTTATGTATTTACCTTACCTGAAAAAGTTTAATTTAATTTTTCTTTGGGTGGGAGAGTGTATGTATTTTTTTTTGGATGAAATTTTTTGAATGATGATCATCTTTTGTGCTTTTTTTTGTTGTTTTAAAGAAAGATTTTGGGTGCTAATTCTAAGCTAAAAATAGCTATACTATTTAGAAGGGTTAATATCTGAATTTGGTCAAAAAGTGAAGCTGTGGTTTAAAGTCATGGATGTGGAAACAGCTTTAATATGGGCTCCTACACAGATCTGGGAACAGAGAGCCCCTAATGGACAATAAGAGAATAGCAGCAGAATCAATTCAATAAATCCAAGCCTGAAGACAACTGCAAGTACCCTCAAACAAAGCATGAAATACTGTTGAAAAAAAGCATGTAATACTGTGACAGTGTTGCACAGATTTAAAGACACTACAGAAAGCCAAAGAGTTTTCCAAAGCCCACGAGATGAAGCCAAACAAGCGCAGAAACTCAGATCCACTCCAGTCACATGATAGGTCAAGTTAAGTCCAATCTACCTGAACCAACTCTGTGTTTGTGTGTGTGGTATATTTATGATCTATCCCTGAAATGCTTTGCCACCTCATTGATGAGAAGCATTCTGTATCGAAGGTATTTTATTAATAAAAGTTGCAGGGCAGTGTTGACAAGTTTCTGCACTCATGGATGTTTCTGTGTGCATGCAGCGGGATCTCAGATTTCTATGCACACCTAGCCAATCAGAAACAAGTATTCAGACAGACCATGGTAGCCTACAGACCAGGGGTGTCAAACTCAATTCCTGGAAGGCCGGAGCCCTGCAGAGTTTAGATTCAACCCTAACTAAACACACCTGATCCAACTCATCAAGTCCTCCAGGCTTATTTGAAAACTATATTGTATATGTGTTGGAGCAGGGTTGGAACAAAACTCTGCAGTGCAAGATTTATTTATTCTTTATTTTAATCGGTGTTTTTAAGCAAGGATGCAAATTGACCAAAAGTGACAGTAACGACATTTCTATTTCAAATAAATGCAGTTCTTTTGAACTTTCTATTCAAAGAATGCTAAAACAAATTATCAGTTTACATAAAAATATTAAGCAGCACATTAACATTATAAAAATAAAATTAATAATGCTTCTTCTGCACCAAATCAGAAAGGATCATGTGGCACTCAAGACTGGAATAATGGCTGTTAAAAATTCAATTACATTTTAAATTGCATTTTAAAATATTTTGAAATTGAAAAATGCTATTTTAAATCATAAAAATATTTCACAATACTTTAGTTTTTACTGTAATTCTGATAAACTGAGTCTTGAGCTTAAGAGACCTTTTAAAAAACTTTTGAACAGTAGTGAGTGTGTGTGTGTGTGTGTGTGTGTGTGTGTGTGTGTGTGTGTGTGTGTGTGTGTGTGTGTGTGTTCGTTCTTGGCCAAGATGCAATGTTCAAAACCCTCTTGTAAAATCAGTGTAATGCGTGGATTTGAGTGGTTTATACTTTATTGAATGTTTAGGTAAATGTGTGTGTGAAAGCAAAGGAACCAAGAGCGCCAGCAGTGTTAGTCCATAACCAGTTGAGAGCATACTGTAGTAAAAGTACCTGGTAAATAGGCTAGAGGAAGAGGGTGACTCCAGGCCTCTGGGTGCAGAGTTAGTCCTGTTTGAGACATGTACTGTATATATACTTCACTTTAAATTAAACTACAGGGCCCTATGGACAGTCACACTCAACAGCTGGAGTTCTTCAAACATCAGACTAAAGGAGACTCAGTGCTGGTACTTGATATAAACAAAGTTTTCAGTTCAGTGTATAACTAATAAGCATCCAGTGTCTGTAAATTAATGTTCACCTGGGCATAGTGGCTGATTTTTCCCATGGTCTCCTAAATTCTGTTAAAGAAAAATCACAGATAATGAGAAAACACGGTATCTGAATGTCACAAATCTCAATCACAAAAGCGTTGTGTTCTTACCACCTGGGCCTTGAGCGTCGGAATCATCCTGAAGATCATCAGGCAAAGGAAAAGAAACAGAAACAGACAGAGAGCACAATGAGTGTTAACCTCACCATTCAGTAATAGTCAAAACTCAAATTTTAGTAATTACATTTACAGTAATAGAGGCTATATTTCATCTCAAGTCTATAGACAACCTCTTTAAATAACTTACGACTTTAGCATGCACTTTAAATGGTCGATTTACAGGATATACAGGAATTTTTGCAGGATTCCCCCCCCAAACAAATACCACCCTGCAGCCAATTTCATTGCTCAATTCAATGTCTATTTTTAAGAAAATTTTGTTATACTAAGGTTAAGGTTACTGTTTAGGGTAGGGTTGGAATTGGCACTGTGACTGATATGACCAATGACATTTTTACAATCGGCTGCACGGTTGTTTTTACACTTCACTGGTTTGGAGAAAAGCACACACAAGTGCTTTGTTTGTGGAACTGACACAATCACCCATAATGAGCCTTAAAAGATTGAAGGTGTTCATACATTACTGGGCTCCTCTGCTTTGGGGGGCGCCTTCTCCCCTTTATCTGCTGCTTTTCTCCTGTGCCAACAGACACAATGACAACAGTTGAATATACATTAGTGTACACATCAACTATATGGTTTGGAATCTTTTTTTTCTACCGACCTTCGTGCTAGAATTGCACTCATCTCTCCCATCAGGCCTCCTCCTCCTCCTCCTCCTCCACTGGGCATAGACACACTGCTGCGGCTGCTGTCTGCTTTAGGAGTTGGAGCCACAGCAGTGCCACCTCCTCCTCCTCCACCACTACTAACATCATCCTGCAGGAGGAAGCACAGAGTCAAAAACAGCAGCCAGGAATGAACGTGAGCAAAACATCATGTGAGAATGGGCTCCACATTTTAACTACTGAACAAGCTAAATAGGTTTTGTAAATTTATTTGAGATTTTATCTTTGTGAATGGATTTCTTAGCCTGTATTTTTTTACACTAAGTATTAAGTATTTAATAATAAATAAGTAAATAAATATATATTTCTTTATTTTTGGGTATTCACATGGAAATATATTTAATTGTCTTTATAACATTTCACTACTGGGGAACATTATATACCTCTTATTTCACATATGGCTTTTTACAGTATGTGATTGGTTTTCATCCCCTACCCTATTTTCTACTTCCATTTAATTTTTTTTTTTAACTTTTAGTATATTGATTTGATCATATTTCTTAATTAAAACATTTCTGGCCTTTCGTTTGTGCATGATACATCAGGAAACATTATTCCACATTTAAAAATGTAATAACTTGCTCAGCCTCTAAAAAGGCATTTAGATTTCAAGTGATGACACCAAGACTGTAAGTAACGTTACCAGGAAGTGACTCGTTATTTTGACTCATTGTCTCACCTTGGGCACTTTACGGAGTTTGGCACCTGCCAGGGCAGCAGCGAGACCACCGCCACCTGGTCCTTCTCCCCCACCTCCACCTCCTCCGGAAGAGGGCAGAGGAGGAGCAGGTGGAGGTGGAGCTCCTCCTCCTGAGGGAGGAGGTCCCGGTGGTGGGGGAGGTCCAGCTGGAGGGGGCCCAGGGGGAGGTGGAGGTCCAGGGGGAGCCGGAGGGCCTCCAGGGGCCAAAGGTGGTGCTGGAGGAATGACTAGAGTAGAACAACAGCACAATTATGTTATTAAAATAGTTATCTTACAAATAAACTTAGGCAAATTATTGGTTTGATTAATAATTGGCAATTTAATAATAAAGTAGATAAAAAATAAACGGGCATATTCAAATAACTGCATTGCTCACACAGCTCAATCATAGTGTTAAATCATTAAACCATACTTAATTTAAATGGTTTATGGACATACTTTTATAACTACAGCACAGCTGTGAAATATTGCTAATAATGTTTTTACACATTATTTATTCTTTAATAAGTTCTACTCAAGAAAGCAATTAGGTGTGATTGTAAAGAACAAAACGCATCAGTGACAGCCCACTTTTCCAAAAGTATTTTGAAAGGGATTTCAAAAAATGTCAGTGAACCAAGCAGCTATATGCTTAAACATTTTTTGTATCGATCATATAAAACATCTTGGTTGATCTCTACTCTGAAAAGACAGCAATGATCTCATAATCCAAATACACAAAGTCTTGTCCGTTGAGGTAAAACACTTTCTGCTGACCTGGAGCTGCTTGCCGTTCTCTTTCTTGTCTTTCTCTTTCCTGTCGCTCTCTTTCTTGTCTCTCTCGCTCTAGCTGCTCCAACCTCTGCTGTTCCAATCTGCAGGAAAAAAACATGAAAGCATTGCAATTATTTTGACATATTGCCATTTGAAATGAGATTTGCGAGTTAAAATAAAATAAAATTTAACTAAAACACTAAAATATATTAAATATTTAGTTTACCTGCATGTCATGTGACCAACGTGACCAACCAACATCAAAGAATCAAAAACATGCAAGTTTTTTTTTTTTTTTTTGGGGGGGGGGGGGGGGTTATCTTAAAGGTGGTACTTCAAGTAAATAAGTTCATAAAATAAATCAATGAACTAAATAACTGGAGAAATCTGGCATGTGTCACCAGCGAGAAGTCTGATCCATTTCTGACATCTGGATTTAAAATTAAAAGGTCAGAAGAAAAAAAATATAATGTGTATACATGGGCAAACTGTTCACATTAATGCCTATGATGTGCATTTAGATATGGTGAAAATGAATGTTTTTCATGCTTATTGCAATTTCATGCAATTTTAATTTCACGCTAACTTTAAGTAATTCCCTGCTGTCATGTAGAACGAGTTCATACAGGCTTCTTGAGTTGAAGTCCAAATCAGTGAATTCAATAGGAGTGATCTAGTCTCTGTCACTTAACTGAAGTTTAGAGCAGATGTGGGATGAGATGGAGATTTGGTGGGTTTACATATTTTGAATCACTCTGAGACCCCTCAAATGAACCAGTAAACATAAAACATGACTTCAAACTTGAAAGATACATACAAACGTAGAAAAACACCTGAACAACATGAATACTCTCCGTAGTGACACTTACAAGACTGCACTGTCAAGTTGCATGTTAGGTCAAGCCTCTCTGAAAGCCATTCAAAACATCTCAGTCAAGTAAAGACATGAGTCAACCAGCTCCATGTAAAGTCTTTATCAACATAACCAACTAGTCAGAGAGAGTGAGAGAGAGAGAGATACAGAGAGAGAGAGACGAGTGCAGTATGTTCTGGAATTAGTCTCATTCCAGAGATTTGGAAAATAATTTTAGTTTTGCACTGCTGCCTGGGATTTTCTCTTGAATGCTCCTGTTCAGTTAAACATTATTATTAAGACTATAAAACAGTTTTAAAAAATATACACCTGCAGTTCATATACATAATGTCCAGTAGCGTTCATTTAGGATTTTTTTTTAACTGCCAAAACTTACACAATGCACTTAAAACTGCAACATGCTGTAATTTTTCTATAAATGTTATTATTAATGCTAACCAACTGCTGGTAAATTAAATTATGTTCCTATTCATCATAAATGCGTTGATATACAGCAGACTGACATTGTATTAATAATTTTGCAATGGATCTTTTTTCAAGTGGTGCAGAACTTTGTCAGCAGAGGCACAACACTTGAAGCTTGTTTTAAACCAGCAGTAGTTAAGATATGGTCACATTTGCAAATTTTTGGTGAAATATCATGGTCAAAAAAGCCCATTGTCTATTATCAAAAGTGTAATGATTTATGAAGCAAACGTCACTTTCAAACCACAGTTTTCTGTTGGTCAGTGTGGCAAATTTGCATGACCAACTTGAACTTGTTATGATCTGCATGGGAAAATATCTTTCACTCTCATGCGTAATTCAAAAATATGTGGATTCCTACTGAAAAGACTGGATTTCGCCCACAAAAAAAAATGCTGAACAACAGTAAATGTGACCTTACATTTAAGCAGCAAACTTTTGCCAGAAGAACTCTTTTAACCAATCAAATTATAATACAGGAACCTACCACAGCTGTGCTGTAGTTATAAAAGTATGTCCATAAACAATTTAAATTGAGTCTGATTTCAATCAGAGCTGTGGCATAGAGGTTAACACTGTGTGAGCAATGCAATTATTTGAATATGCCTATTTATGTTTTATCTACTTTATTATTAAAATCCCAAAAACGACAAAAAAAAAAAGATTTTAAGTTCAAAAAGAGACCAGTGTATCATTTTTTAGCCTGCAGTCTTGCAGGGATAAAGAAGAGGAGAATGAGGCAGGGAAGAAGAGGATCTACTGTAAGTGTCAGAAGGCCTGACCTGGACTTCTGCCCCATCACTTCAGATGCTCACGAAAAGCTAAATACTTGTAATACCAATGACAGAGTGTGTGCTTGTGTGTAAATGAGGTCAAAGACTGACCAGGGAGACCATGACTTCAGGCAATTCACACAATGCCACAGGAAGTGAACAAAAACTTCCAATAAAAGCATTTTGTTACATAAACCACTAGAAATAATTCCTAGATTGTACCTTCTCTGTTGTTCCAGCTCTTCTGGGGATGGTCCATTGGACACGGGTCGTGTGGGGTAACCTAAGACAATGCAGTTGTAAAAGGTTGCATTGATGTTTTTCATTATTCATTAAAACATATGGCTCTGTCACAATGGTGTGAAAATGTGCATTACCTCCGTCAGGTATGGAGCTGAGGACGTCAAGTGCGTGCATCATGCCATTGGCGAACAGCACGGCATCTTCCTTGCTGCCAAAATTCAGGCCCCACACCTGCCGAGCGTCCCGCCACTGATGGAAGTTTGGCGTGGCCTGATTATATTTTAATCCCTTTACAATTGGACAGTTTATCACAACCTGTACAGAAGACACAAATGTCTAAATGTAAATTAAGTTGCACAACACACAAGTATGCAGTTTCTCTTTTATGCAATAGTTAATTTGAGAAGTTCATTATTCTTTGTGACACTCATTTTAGTGTCCAGATCTATTATTATTTATTTATTTTTTAAAATGTAATTCATATAGACTAATACTTTAATACACCTCTTAAGATGAACATATTTTCAGATTATGAATTTATTTACTTTATCTTTTGTGGGGCTTTTATGGCAATAATATAATTTGCACGTAATTATGTGTTTGGATTTATTTATTTATTTGCGTGGAAGTAATTATATATATATATATATATATATATATATATATATATAAAAATACAATTAAGATTTGAAAAATGTTTCTCAAAAGTCAAGATGCATTCTTGTGTTTAAAAGTGCAACTGAAAGACAACAAAATACAGGGTTCTCAAGGTTCATAAAAATAAAAAATAAAAAGAATCTTGAAGATGGAATGAAATTGTGAACAGGCCTTAAAGCCAAAGGCAAACATATGTTCAGCTATATGAAATAAACAATATTCATCTTTAAATTCACTTTACTTTTAAAGAATTTACTCTGCCATCATGTATCAAATGGTCTACATCATAGTGCTTTTCTCAGCAAATATGTGATTATTTACAGTTATTTAAAAAAAATTTTAACCAATCTTAGAACAACACGTTTAAGAACTTGGCACGCACGTTTTAAACTAGGCTTAGATTCAAATATATTTGAATATGCCAAAATATTTTCTTCCACCCGTCCTTAAAGTACTTTAACCTTTGATTTGTAAACTTATTTGCATATTCAACAAAAGTTTGTTGAAAAGACTATCCAGGAGGTGGCTCCACCTCTGCAGAACGCACAAGTTAGCGTGCGAGAGATCGTGTGTGTGTGAGCGTTCGCCTTTAGTGAATGTGCTGACACCTCGTTTCTATGTTTGTATTACAGTCATGAACTCCATAAAGTAGAGCAGGGAAGAGAGAGTCCAGGGAAGAAAATGTCCAAAAAAGCACTGAAGCACTGCCATCAAAAATTCAGAGAAACAGACAGAACTACACAGAAAGAGTTGTACAGAAAGAGACAAAAGTCATTCAGACAAAGAGAAATGAGTTTGTGGAATCAGACAGATGGAGTGGGGAGAGGTCATGGGAATGGGGGAGGAGGGCCTAACTGGCACGGGAAATGGTTTGGCTATCTTACAGGAAACCACATCTACTTTAATAGTCATCTCTGGGGAGCATTCGTGTCTGTGCCTATAGAGGGCAACAGCACAGGGAGGGGAAGAAAGAACTCAAGACAGAAGGAATCAAGTGATGGATGGACTGTAAAACTCAGAAACATAAATGATATTCTGTCAGTTAGAAAAATATTTCTCCCCAAAAATTATACTTTGGTCATTAGACAGACATTTATGTAGAATGTCCAGACTACTGTTTTCTATACGATGAAAGTGGAGGGATGCTGGGGATGTGGAGATTCAAAAATGCCAAAACAGGGACCGTAAAAAGTGCACTATATTCAAAGTGTTCTAAAGTTAATAAAAGCTTTGTTTGACAAACAGAACAAAATAAGTCAGTTTTCACTGAAAATTATATAGAAACATTACATAAACATTGTGTGGCAAATGCTCATCTAGGTTGCATTACAGTTTTATTATCACATCAATTTATTCCTGTGATGAAAATCTGAATTTTCAGCATCATTTGTCCGGTCTTCAGTGTAATATACTGATTTGGTGATCAAGAAACACTGCTTCTTATTATAACAGTGACGGAAACTCGAGCCGCGCTGAAGTCACAAGTCTTAAACTCGTGAACAAACTGACCCGACTTAACTTGGACATGAAGACAGAGACTTCATTTCAGTCATTCAGTCATCTTCAAATCCATTGCTGATTATGTGTTCTTTTTAACAGCATCAAACACCATATTTTTCTTTTCATTCCATATCAACAGCAAATATCACAACAATTCTCTAAACACACATTTTGTACAAATGTAAAACGACTTCAGTATAATTTCACTCTGAACATAAGTTGCACATTGTTACTTTTTGACCAATGAGTTGGGATGAAAGTAACACACAGGTGGGTCAAAAGTAACACAATAATACAAGCTAGATTTTTTGTGTTACTTTTGTTTTTATTAAATATACCTATGACCTTTTTAATATGTAACTGCAAATATATTTCGTCCTTTATCTTTGCAAATTAAAAAAAGAAAACATTTATTAAATTACATTTTCATTTTGGATTTCAGTTTCATCAAATGTTTCAAAAGAAACGCGACAGTACAAACTTGAACACACATGTATGTACCGAACTATCATGTTTGTGAACCGTTACACCCCTAGTATTCCACCACATTTGTAATGAGATGCATTTGTAAACCTGTTTTCACTGAAATGCAGGTTTCCACCAAAATAACAGCTCAGAGGTTTAACTCTTGCAAGCGAAGAAATACAATTTTCTATTGTAAAACTGAATAATAAACACATTATAACATTCATTTTGTCATTTTTTTTTTTTACAGTGCAGTTGCATTACAGTAATTCTATTGACTTGGACCTTAGGGATTTCTGAATATATGTCTGTATTATAAATATGTTAAGAATTTCTTAGTATGATAAAGGACATGACGTGTGGCCAAGTATGATGTCCCATACTCGGAATTTGTGTTCTGCATTTCACCCATCCAAGTGCACACACACAGAAGTGATTAGTGAACAAACACACACACACACACACAACATGAACACACACACATTTGGAGCAATGGGCAGCCATTTTTGCTGTGACACCCAAAGAGCAGTTGGGGGTTTGGTGTCTTGCTCAAGGGTCTCACCTCAGTCATGGTATTGAAGGCGGAAGAAAGTGCTGGTTAGGGCTGAACTATTAATCGAATGTGTTGTCATGCGCATTTTCTCAGTAAAACCGGTTCTGTCATCAGTAGTAAATCTCAATCACGTGCTTTCAGATGGAGCAGCATTTAATACACAGAGGCATAGTTCACTGACAAGCTATGCAAATTCGCATTCATAATCGCAGATGATTTAATCACGGAATTATGCAATCAAAGAAATCGTTCTGCGATTATAAAAGCTGTTTGCGTAGCTTCCGAGTGAACTACGGCTCTGTGTAGTAAATGCTGCTCCATCTGAAAGCATGTAAAAATACCACATTTAATAACATGTTTTTACTCCAAACTCACTTCATAACGTCAGTCAAGTGTTTAAAATAAACCCTTCTGTGAGATGATGTGTTTTCTTACACAAATAAGGCACCCAACATATTTCATAGTATTCTAAGCAGTGATAAAGGTTATGTCAACTAGCATTGCATTATTAAATACTTTATTATAATAAAAAAAAAAAAAAAAAATTGAAGACATATTTCAAACTGAGCTTGAGGCAAAGTTTGGAATCATATTGTTTTCCAGTTACCCTAAATGTGTCAACACTCTGCAGTGTTACCTTCAATTAAATATTTTTTTTTTGTCTGCAACACCACGCTACATCTGGCTGACTGTAGTTTGACTGTTTACCTGCTGGTCGGTCTGCATCTTGCGTCCCACCACTCTGAAGGCGTTATTGCTGGGGTTGTGGTAGATTTGGACCCTGCTGAAAGCTTGGGGACCCGTGCCTGCCGGGACCCACTTCTTATCTGCATCATTGTAGGTCATCACAGTGGCCCGTGCCTGACAGATACTTGACTCACTGTGCATATGAAAGAAAGAGAGAGATGACATTAAATACATTTACAGTGTATAAATAAAACTGCTTCTCAAAACTGCACGATAGGAGAGAAAAGCGAAAGAGAAACAGGCATTGGATACTGGGCAAAAAAAAAAACAAAAAAAAAATGACAGAGGGGGAAGAGAGAATTGAGGCATAATGAACAAAGAAACAAGTGTGGTTAGAAATGTGTGAGGTAGGAGGAGAAGTCTGCCTGATCGAAACAAGCCCAGCAAGTACCAACAATGGGGGCAGACAAAGACAGGAAGTGCTCAACATTCCTCTGTTCAGGAGAGAAAGCAGGTTCTAGGAACTTCAAACTGACAGCGCATCACATTCCCACACATAAACATTGCAAACAGAGCCAGTTCTTAAAGGAACCGTTTGAATGGAAATTCTGTTATTTACTCAGCCATGTTTTGATGTACATGTGTGGCACTTTCAGAATAGTGATTTGGGATAACAAGAGGGTGCGTAGTGGTTGACCAATTTGGATTTTATGATGGCTGATGATTTCTTGGAGAGTAGGGTGGTCGATGACCGATATATAAAGCCAATATAGGCCTATATGATACCACACTATTTAATTTACCCTCTGGTGCTGTTCATTTTTGATATAAAAAAAATTTGCATTTGGGTTTTTTAGAAATTTAACTTCATCAGAATAGTGTGAAACTTTTAATTCAAAAAGGTTAAATGGTCCTGAAAAAAATAAACTAGTACAGTCCATGGTCAAAAATGACCACATTGGAAATTAATGGGAAGCAAATTTCATCTAGTGGAAACATTTGGTACTACGGCCAAACAAAGTTTTTGAGATATCAACCTCAAATTTGCAACATAACATGTTTTGATCTAGGATGTTGATTTTCACCCAGTTTACGACAATATGACAGTTATGATAGTTTAAAGGGGACATCGAATGAAAATTTCTCTTCAGACTTTTTTTTTGTTGCATTTATTAGGTTTCTGGCGTGTCCGCTAGCTCTGAAAAGCTGAAAAGAAAACACGCAGCCAGTTTCTTATGGCCTGTCTGAGTCTGAAACTGTCATTCAGCAAGTTTCAATACACAACCGGTTTCTACGTAGATAGATAGCTATTTGAATAAGACCACCTCCAAGCAGCAATTCACTTGTCTTGTGTCGACACACCCCATGGAAGAGAGGGATGGGGTGAGCAGTAGCTCATTATCATTTAAAGAGACATGCATCAAAACGAGTTGCGTTAAACAGACCTGTTTTTGACAAGGTAAAAAGGGTGTTGTTTTACATGACAACTGAGGACTTTTAAAGGGATAGTTCACCCAAAAATTTAAATTACCTCATGATTTACTTACCCATGATTTACTTAAATATCCTGGCTCTTTCAAGCTTTATAATGGCAGTGAATGGGTGGTAATATTCAATAGTCCAATAAACTGCGTCCATCCATCATTAAAAAGTACTCCACACAGCTCCGGCTTGTTAACAAAGGCCTTCTGAATTAAATTGACGTGTTTTTGTAAGAAAAAAATCCATATTTAAAACTTTATAAACCTTAATCTCTAGCTTCCGCTAACTGTCATATGCGCGTTCATGAGAAAGTCACAATCCAGTAGGTAATAGGCGTAGCGTAAGCTCCAGTGAGAAGTGATAAATGCGGAAGCACAGAGAGAGCAAAACAAAACAACGAATTAGAAGTAACGAGAATTTGTAAAGAAAAATGTCGGAGACTTTCCATAAAAGCCAAGAGAAGACTAGTTTTCCTCTGCTAAACAAAGGAAACTTTGATTCCTTTGCTTCTGTAAACAAACCTTGGTTCTTGTGAGATTAGCGAACATACGACAGTTAGCGAAAACCAGAAATAATGGTTTATAAAGTTTTAAATATGGATATATTTCTTCCAAAAACTGTCGTTTCACTTCAGGAGGCCTTTATTAACCCCCCAGAGCCGTGTGGGGCACTTCTTTATGATGGATGGGCACAGTATATTGGACTTCTATTGAATATTAACACCCATTCACTACCATTATAAAGCTTGGAAGAGCCAGGACATTTTAAATATAAATCCGATTGCATTTGTCTGAAAGAAGAAAGTTATATACAACTAGGATGGCTTGAGGGTGAGTAAATCTTGGGGTAATTTTCATTTTTGTTGAATTATCCCTTTAACAAAAGTATGTTACAGATATTTCTTGAAGACCCTAAAGAATCATACCAACTTGTGAAAAATGGGCATCTGATGTCCCCTATAGTTGGAACTGTCATTTTCAGGTCTATGCTCGAAAAGCAGGTAATAAATGGATCCATAAATATAACTATATATATAATATATATATATATATATATATATATATATATATATATATATATATATATATATATATAGTTTTTGCACTAAAAATATAGTACATTCATTTTGCTAGATAAAAAAGTCATTTTTGGCCACCACAAAAGCAGCACCAGAGGGATAAACAAAGTAAATAACTTAAAAAAAATTAAATAATTATTTTACACAATATTTACTAAAATAATAAGGAAACAATAATTTTAAAATAATAATAATAAAAAAACACAAATAGTTGAAAATGCTAAATAACAACTATGGGGATATATCTGTCAACCATTAAAGGTAAAAAAAAAAAAAAAAAAAGAAAAAAAAGACATTTTTAATTTTTAGCTGACCCAATCCTTTCAGAAATCCACTGATAATGAATGGAAAAAAAAACAGCTGGATTTGTCTGTCACAAATATATACAAACAAGGACAGGGGTATCATCAAGCAAGGGCTGTGATGTTATACTGACATCATCTTACTCGTGATGTGCGCATGTGCCGGCACATTTGTGCCTGGACTGTTTATAATGTCTCTGGAGAAACAGATAGGACACAAACAGGCTGCTGCACTGGCTCCTTGTTCACATTCTTCCATGCTTATTAAATTAAATATTTTCACCTACAAGCACAATTACTCAACTAAAGGCAGTTTTCTGGAGTATTCTTTATAGAGAAAGAAGACAATCAATAGACGTTTATAGGGATTCCATAAACATCAACCTAATACACTTTTCAAACTCTCATTAGCTTATTTAATTTGTCTTCTAACAACAGTGGACATACATGCATCACAACATAATATTTGTTATTGTAATTTTTTTTTTTTTTTTTTGCTCCTACTACAGTCATTTTCATCATCTCATATTATGTTTAATAGCATTGGTGTGGTGGAAATTACATTTTTAAAGACATTTGGAACAAAATCGCTGTTAGTTTCACTGCAAAATTTGTCAAAATTACAGCTCAACTAGAAATGATATACAATAAAAATATTCTGCTTACAAGTTTTCTTAGTTTTCTTGTATTTCTTCACTGACAGTTCTTTTTAAATGGTAGCCAATTACATTAACATTTGATAAAAGTTTATCAGGGCAAACTGTTTGTCAAGAGGGAAATGACACCACAACCAAGAGACAGTTATTAATAAATAATAATAATAATAATAATAATAATAATAATAATAATAATAATAATAAATAAATAAATAAAATAAATGCTTCAAATATTTAAATATTTTTGTTTATATTTTCTTACATTTAAAATTACTAAATATATGCTAAATAGATTTTCGAATTCAAGATCCAACTACTGAGACAAGGGTAAAATAATACAATCTATTGATAAAAGGCATTAAAAAAAAATAAAATAAAATAAAATAAAATAAAACAAAATAAATAAATATATAAACATTAACAGTATAATAAATATATATAAAAAATGTCTGTGACATAAAAGTGACCAAAGCACTTATATTTTAAAGTATTTTTGTCATTCTCTCCCTCATGTTTTCAAAGCTGTGATACAATCTTCTCTTCCTGTGACATCACACAGATGCCACTGCCCACTTCCTGTTCCAAGAAATGCCAAATAAGGACTGACTCTATGGCCTGCCGAGTGGTTTGAACACAAACACACACACACACACACACACACACACACACACACACACACACACACACACACATTCCTCGTGCCCAGATGTTGATTATTGTTGGAGGGGGAGCTTAGGTTAACCAGATGGAAGGAAAGACGGAATAACAGCAATCACAGAAAGAACAGAGGATAAGTGAAGAAGGAGGAAGATCAGGATGAGCTTGGCTTAGACTCCGCCATACGGTTATGAGAAATAAATACATTTTTTATATGGGAAGGCCAAGCTGGAACTAGGGACGAAACTGAGTGTGTGCAGTGAATTATTAATGAAGAGAAAGGCACGCACACACACTGTACATAAACAATTGCCTTCATGGACAGATAACGAGCAAATGCAAACTGTATGACGTGTTCATGACAGTAACTAAATCCATCAAATTATGGATGAAACAGATCTAATATAGGGTGACAATTTATTGTTCATCCATAGTTTTTTGGTTAAATAGCTTGCTGGACTTTGTCTTGGAAACAGTCCCATGGCTTATGCTCTATATACACTCAAAGTACTGACAAGTATATCAGTAATCAATACTGTATATACCATTTTTAAGTTTTAGTTGTGATTTCAGTAACCCACTTTGTGCAAAGTTTAAGTGCGCAGCTCTCTAGATATTATTGGGAATTTAAACAACACACTTTCTCTACTTTAAAAATACACAACGCTATAGAACCACAAATTGCCAGTTTCCTAGTAATGAAGGAGTTAACAGGAAACTGTAGAGCACAGCTGAAGAAATCTCTGTTTAAGGCTGTGCAGACAGCTGCCCTTGAGCTCTAACAAGTAGAGTCAAGCCCACTAATCCGTCTCAAACTCTCTCCCTCCTCCATCTCTCCTTTAACATCTCAAATATGTTCTGTTCCCTTCATTTCACCTGGTTCTCCAGCTCAACAACAGCACAAAGGTGTAAGTTAAAGGCCGATGGTCACAGTGCAATTACAAGTGACTCTGTGAGGATAAGATACGCCGACTGGCAGATGAGTGTTTGGACAAAAGAAGAAAAGAATGTGAACTCAAGGGACTCGTGGGACTTGAAGGGTCTATCCCTCAGCAGAATGTGTCATGCTTTACTGTTTAGATCAGCTGTCACATCTTGCTTATACAGTTTTAACTCTGTACGTGTTTTACGTTCATTTCAATAAACAATTATTGAATGGTATAAATACAATTAACAGCTGTGCTAAAACTATTTTAGCTTTTGGTTATATTTGATTTATAAGAGGAAGAAGTGTGAAAATTACCTACTGGCAAATTCTTCAGAGAAACTAATATTAATTTTATTAAAAAAAAAATAAAAAAAATGCCATAAATAAATTTTAACCAAGTACTCAAGGGTGATGCATCAATCTATATTAAAAATGGATTTCAAAACTGAAACTAAATTTCAATTGGTGTGAAATGTTTTGAAGTTGAATGAAAAATAATGTCTCAACTTTTTGGATACTTGTGCCCATTTAAAATTAGAACTGGCGAAAAAAAGCATATTTCCATGGCTGAAATTCTAGATCTGCTTTTCCACTTATGTAAGTGATTTCTAATGTGTTCTGAGAAGCTATAAAGCTGAAATGACAGGCTACTGGAAATTACATAAAAACAAATCTTGCACACCACATATGTGCCTAGCAGAATGCCAAAATTCCTTTTTTTTAATCCAAATATTTTATTTTCCTCTCAATGTTAAGAGTTATTTCGAGAGATTCTACTACTTTGCTACACTGCTATGGCACACAGATGTCCATTACAACCACTATGTTTTTCATTAACCACATTTCCATATTAACTAAAAGACAGAGCAGCACTATGAAGCCGTGAAATGAAACTTTTGTTAATCACTCCTTCATTCTAATGAAGAGGACATGTGTGAGGTGGCTTAGTGGTTTAAAAAACCAAAATACAAAAGTCATTGGATCAAGCCCAGTGCTAGAAGAACTATCACTGTTGAGCAAGACGACTAACCTCAATATTACAGAGGTACCACGACAAAGAATGACTCTCATATGAGAACCATGGTATTTACAAGACACTTTGAAGAAATAAGATATGATGATTGCATGGTAGACATCCAAATGAACACAGTATTACTATGGTAAAAAAAAAAAAAAAAAAAACGTTAATAAAATATAATTTTTTAATGAACTTTTTGAAGTTAAGTCTGTGACGCCTGTTAAGGACAGTGGCGAAGCAAAACTAAAGCACTTACTTGCTTTGCTCCAGTTACTGTAAGTATTATCTTTGTCTCTCCTCTCTCAAGTCTCAGCTTGTTGTTCGACGTGCTGTGGGTTACAGCTTTTAGAGTTTTTGTAAGAAGTACTGAATCATACAACAGTCACCCTAACAGCCCATTTTGCTTTTCTCCTCTGTGAAAAATCAATCTTCTCAAAGCAAAACAATCCCAAATGGCTTTTTCATCCCTTAAAGGAAAATGTCATTGTGCAAATCAATTTCAACTATAATCTGTGTTTTTGTAACAGTGAAGTTTGAATTGCTTGTTTTTGTGTGGTTTCTCACAACACGTCCCATTTTCGACTAACTGGTTGAAAGTGGACAACCTCAGAACTTTTAGATCCCCTTTATGCCTATATGTAGCGTTATCTACTTGTGACTGAATCGATGCAGTGGCGAGGCCAGAAAAAGTGAGTGGACCTTGTTAACATAGGGTGGACCTTTTTCAAAAATAATTGTATAATAGCCTACATGAGATAAAAATAGGGATGCTAATTTTTTGTGATCAGAACGACTTTAAATGACTGAGGATCATACACTACCAGACTTTAATGTATGATGTTTTTTTCTCCGTGAATATTTTAAAAGTTGGTGAGTGTATGATGCCTAGTGTTTTAAAATCGGGTCAGATTTTAAAATTAGTGTATGCCAGCATGGAACAGATTTTAAAACTCTAGGCATTATAGGTTAGACTTACTGACTTCGTAAATAGTCACAAAGGAAAAACTGGGCATCATACACTACACGAATGAGGAACACACACTACCAGACTTAAAGTCATTCCGATGACAACAAACTCATGCAGAAGTGTGCACCTTGTTTTTGATGCATGACAAATTAAAACAATATGTGGTTCAAAATCTGCTAAAAAAAAAAATATCAAACATGTTTGATATCCTCTGACTGGATGGAATCAAATTCTGAAGCAAAAGAAAATCTTGAGTCTAACCATCGTACACTACGTGATTTTCAATGAAAACTGTCGACTCAAATCTGCAGACTGGCTCTGACTTTCAGCAATTATTGTGTGAACTTCTCCAGACTGTAGGGCTGTGCATTTGATCTTTTTATATTGTTATTTGTGTTTAGTCAGTAAAGCCGGTTCCATGATTAGTCGTAAATGTCCATCACCTGCTTTCAGATGGAGCGGCATGCCAGACGCATTTTTTAGGTCCAAAAAGAGGGCATGTCTGGGAAAAAGAGGAGTATGTAATGTATGCAGGATTTTTCTTCTTTTCTCATTTGATTGGGTGGGCCAGCTGTGAATCTGGATGGGCCAGTGCCAACCTGGCCCTTATGTTGCCTCGCATCTGAATCAATGGAAATGCATACCAGTTGCAAAAAGCCAAATCTCGGTCAAAAGAGTTGGTCAAAAAGTTGATGAGGCTCTACCAGGCTGGAAAAGGTTAAAAACACTTTGTAAAGAGTTTGAGGTCCATTGTGTACAAATGGAAAACAATCAACTCCACTGTTACTCTATCTAGGAGTAGTCGTCCAACAAAAACACTCCAAGAGCAATATGTTTAAAAGTCAGGAAGGTCACAAAGAACTCCACAGTAGCATCTAAGAATCAATAGGCCTCTCTAGCGTTGGGTAAGTTTAGTGTTCAGGATTCCATGGCAGGAACGCAAGGAGCAAGTCACTGAAAACACTGAATTTAGATGGAAATATTGGGAAAATCTTGGGAAAGGTGGTTAAAACAGAAGAATGTCATGTTTTGGAAAGGACTAATCAAAGTCTTTATTTGAATCCAACAGAAATGTTGTGGAAAGACCTGAAGAGAGCAGTTCAGCTAAGAAAGCCCACCAGCACTTTTTCACATACAAGCGTTTGGTTGGTTTAGACATTCAATTTTGGGTCAATTTGCTTAAGTAAAATATACAATGTAATTTGATTCTCTATGTTGAAGTTGATGACTTGGACTAAGATCTCAACTGTTTGTTAAATGTATGCTAAAACATATGCAAAAGTCTTAAAAGGACAATTTTGCCATGATTTACATACATTTCATGTCATTCCAAACCTGTATGACTTTCTTCGCTGGAACACATCTTTAAAAAAAGTGTTTGTTGTCTATCTATTGAAACTCAATGGGACCAGCGTTGTTTGGACTCAATGTTCTTCCAATTATCTTCATATTTCACAGAAGAAAAGTCGTCATACCAATTTTTAATGACATGAGGGTGAGAAAATTATGGAAGAATTTACATTTTTTGGTGAATAACTACACCTTTAAAGGTTCACACGTTTTGTGAGCTAGACATTATAGTAGTAGCTGTGCTTAAAAGTAGCTCAATTTTACTTGTTCCCTATGTTTCAAGTAGAGGTGAGCGTTATGGCAGAAATATCATATCACAATTTGTCAGAAAAATCATGATTCACAATTTTAATCATGATTCTTTGTCATGTTGGTTTTACTATTTTGCAAGTCTGAGCAGTACAGTCAAACTAATTTCCCTATTTTAAAAACAAAGACTTACAAGTTAACAAATTATAAAATAAAAAAGAATGGCAGATATTTAGGCAAAAGTGATTGAAGATAAAAAAAAATCTCTGTGTGCAACTCAGTCAAGTCAAATCAGGCTCTGTTTGACAGGCTTTTTAGTGTGTCCTCTCAGAAAAAGTGCATGTCAGAACAGCACGCAAATGAAATGTTTAACCAGCAAGGCTTTAAAGCACATGCAAATAATGTATTTTTGTGATTGCGAACAAGTGCAGTGTCCCGTGAGTGTAACTCTACTGCTGAGTTAACATTTGATGTGAATGTTGCCTCATTGTACAATATACTGAGATGGAGGCACCAGAACTGCAACTGATAGAATGTGCACTGTAGCGCAATACTACAATATTTCTTCAAAAGATGATCAATGAGACATTTTAATCCTCCATGATCAAAAATCGTGTTATCGCACACCCCTAATTTCAAGTTATGTGGTAATGATCAACTTTCATTTGAACATCAAACATTATTCCCTACTGTTGTATGGGAAAACAAATGCCAGGACATTCCTGAGAAATTTACCTTTCGTGTTCCACAGAAGGAAGAACATCATACAGGTTTGAAGTGAAATAAGGCTGACCAACAGATGACAGAATTTTCATTTATGAGTGATCTAGCCCTTTAAGAAACTGCTTCCTCAACATTCAGCGAAAGCTCTTTGAAGCAGCGACAGAACAAACACATTCCTCCTCCTTCACGTCCCTGGCTGGCACTCCACATGACCATATTTGGCCTATCAAACGCAGTAGGAGGTTTTTGCTCTTAATTCCTTTTACAGGTTGGAGCATACCCTCCTGCTCTTAATTGAAGCCCCCCTTCACAGGGAAGTCAGAGAGCAGCCATCTCAGTCAGTTCCCTGTTGTCCTAACACACTCATCAGTAAAACTCCAGGGGCACTTGCAGTTAATATCAAAGTGGACTGAATTAAAGAACCTTAATTCCTTTTACAGGTTGGAGCATACCCTCCCAAACCCCCATAGAGAGCCAGGGAAGTCAAGAGATCTGTTGGGGATGCATCTTCTTGTCTGAACACGCTGATCTACAAAAGAACAGGGATAGCTATGGCCAACACTGGGGTCAGACACCAGCCATCTCAGGACATCAGACCAGTTTATCTCAGGCTGTCCATATGACTGCCCCACTTAACCTCAAATCCAAACAGCAATCTCAATATTGTATTGAATCAAATTAGTGACAAATTAAGAAAATAATGCAGTATTTACTGTGGGAATCAAGAATAGGGAATCAAGTTTTACAAAATAGCTAAAATAACAAACAGAAATGCCAAAGGCCTTGCATTTGCTATGTGTAGGGCCCTATGATTTCCGCGATGCCTTGTTTTAGAAGGGTTTTTTTGTGTGTGTGTGTGTGTGTGTGTGCTAATACAGTGCTATCAAATTTCTTCGCATCTGTCTAGACATACTCTGAGACTGTGAGACTGTGCTAATAAAGACTAAATCATGGGCTCCTTTACCACCAGGTCCATTAAACCCCATTATACTCAGTCTCTCTCTCTCTCTCTCAACGTGTCTGTTTAAAATGGTTGTTCTCTGTAGAACAGCTGGTCATTATGATATCACCACCTGTCCACATGGGTCTCATGCTGCATCCCAATTCGCTGACTTATACTATTTCATTTAATTTGATTTCATACCATATTGGAGAGAAATGTTAAGGCACGTTGATCTGGGTCTTTAATGCTCATGTGTTTGCATAATGATACATTTAAAAATTAATGACCAAACATATCTTTATAAAAGTTCATAATGTTGCTGCAGATGAAATATAATGTGGATAACATTAAATAAAAAAAATTTCATCAGGTTAGACTGATTATTTATCACCTTTCTCTACCGGTCCCTCTGTCTCACAAATATCCACCATGTTTGTAGTTTTTAATAACACTTTTTATGCTTGTTTGAAGTTCCAATCAAACCAAATCAGCCAACACACAATGGGTTGTGGGCAATATTAGGCATTAGAGTGAATATCGATCTGCATTTCGAACTCTAACCGAAAGTAGTAGACCATCTGGGAATCCCTGGCATTCTCATTTCAACATACTACGATCTGGGACATAGTAATTCTATTTTCAAATACTATTTAGGACGGATAGTTTGTGAATTGGGTTGCAGCATCATTGTTGTGTTATCTAGATTCATACACTGAAGGAAACGGTCTTCAAACAAGTAAGCTTACTATGGTAGGTAAAACAGAATACGTCACAGTTTAAGGGGTACTGTTATGTGTGAAGAACCGCTTGGGGCCTACAACAACCTCCTGCTGATAAAGAACAAATCGACACAAGCCACACCAGACCCCACTGACTAAATTTCACTGTTTCACTGCTTTGTTGGCACCATGAGGCATCAGCTTTCATGTTCAGCTGTTCAATAGATTAGGAGTCAGTTAGTTTCCTGGATGTCTCTATGTAAATCTGGCTTTAACAGTTGTTGTTAGTCCCAGAGCAACACATTTCCTCAACATGAGGGGTTAGGTTTACATGCATTTGAATTTCACAAAAAAAAAAAAAAAAAAAAAAAAAAAAAAAAAAATTATATTAACGTCCACAAGAGAAAAATAAAAGCTCCATTTCTTTTCCCAAACACATGCATCTTCTCAGATCATTTAGTATTGTACTTGTCTAATTAAGAATCAACAAATTTGTACAGTCAAATATTATTATAATCAGATTTTTTCAAATAAATATATGTAGATAAAATTTCACAACAATCAAATAATGAGTGTATCTTTATAAAACATTTTATTAAATTTTACAACAACAATTTCTCAAAAATTAGATATTTTATTGCAGTGTGAATAGGATTTAAGTGATGATTGTATATTTGTATTTTATTTTTTTGAATTTTGAAAAAAACCATGTCGGAGTCATAAGGGGTAATGGCAACAGTAACAGATTGCACACACACACACCTGCACCTAATTCCACACACACACACGTGCAGCTAATACACACACACCCATATAAGCAGCACACTCACACCATCACACTGCGAAGTCTTGTTTAGCCCGTCTAACATTTCCGAGCATTTTCCCTTTGTTTGTTCTTCCGTGTCTGACTTTTGGATTGTGTATTCTGACTCTGATTCTCTGCTGCCTGCCCCGATCCCTGCTTGTTTTCTGGTTTCGATTCTGGTTACTCCTGACATACCTGACGCCATTCCTGATTTCCACCTCTCTGACCACTCTGTTAATAAATACTGCAATTAGATCTGAACGTCTCTGACTCTCCATTGTAACAATTCCTGATTTAACTATTTAGTCATATTTATAATTTTATGATTAATATAAATTATTATATTATCACTAATATTATTACTGTTATAATTATATTAACAACTAATATAACTAATAACGAACAACACTAATATTCATGATGGTCCTCATAAGCCACCATAACGGAGACCTTAAAGCTTCTCTTTTGCTGATAACAGCAAGTTTATAAGCACTTCTCATTACAGGTTTGGAAAGATGGTTGGCGATTTCTGTTGAAGATGGAACGACTGTCAATGACAAATTTCCACAAAGAAGAATCTTCCAAAATCAGCAATGTGTTTAAAGAGAATTCGGCACAAGCAATGTGCTTATTCTGACTTGAACACCAACTAATATTTAATAAACAATAGAAGAGATGGATGTTGCCAGCATTTAATGCTAGAGGATTCTGTAAGCAACTTGTGGCAATTCATGCACCTAATCTTGTCTAAGGGCTGTTTCCTCAGCCATTCAAAAGCAATCAAGTTGGATAATGAACCAATCAGCAAGTGGCGAGGGCGTGACAGAGGCTTTGTAAGGAGGCCAGAGGCCCAGCTTAGCAGTGTAACTCTGGCCGAGCGCCAGACCCCTATCAGAACAGAGGCCAACAAACACACACGCCACAGGGAGCACGGCGACCCCCACTACTGATCTAACATGTTAAACAGATCTCAAAGCACCTCTGAGACATCATATTACATTTGAATACAGAAAGAGAAGTGAGATTTTAAATATTTTTATTATTATATCAGTGGTGCAAATGTGGAAGTCTTTCAAAGATTTCCACAATTCCACAAATCCAAATCGGTTTCTCCACAGTAACTATAAAAGTGAAATAGTGCAGAAATCAAAAACTTGGTTACAGGAATATTTTTCTATGGGGACTAAAAAAAAAATTAACATGAACAAAGTAAGGGTTAGAACAAAAAAGTATCATAGTACTATAAATAAAACCAACCAACAAAACCAAAAAACATGAGACTTAAATGACAGTATCAAATCAGAAATGATGGTAAAACATACAATTTTATTATAATTTTTTTTAATATTTTGGTGCAATTTGATAGTGTAGCTCTTTACCAAAAATCAGAAATGTTTTTCTTTTTATAATACATTAAAAATTACGTAGTTTTTTGCAACATTTTATGCTACAAAAGCATAGATATGCTTTGAACAACGCTCAATCTAGTTCTCTTTTAAATGGTTTTGTTAATGTTATCACTAAAATCAATTCTCTGTGGAAGAATGGGATTTTTACCCCCTGAACATGTTTATAACTAGCTCAGTTGTTACAAGCTGCTTTACTGTAAAGTAGCCATACAGTGAAACCTATTATGTTGCCTTATTTATTCAGATTTTTTCTAAATTTGTTCTGCGATTTGCTATTAGCAATGAGATTTGTGTGTCAAAGTACAGCACTGCATGCAAGATTGTAATGGCTTTGTCTTATTCAAGGCAGAAATACTTTTACATTTACAATACATTTATTTGAAGCTATCTGAAAACATTGAGGGTTAGTCAGATCAATACACATCTGAGTTTTCAATGCCTATGGGTGATTCATTGCTAGCATAAGGGCTGCAATTCCAAAGACTTACGATGGGCCAGCACCATAAAAAATACCAAAGAAAATCAGGACATGTTGAGGCAAGAAAGGCTGTATAATTACACAACCGAGTCTGGTTCATTACGAACAACACTTGAAATGAAGCAGCCATTTTTGGTCTCGGTCCTAACACAAGACTGTATGAATATACACAAGTGGTGTAGGATGGGAAGTCCTCTACGTACAGAAGAATTATTGAAAATTAAAGCACACTGTGCATTAGGCTCTCAGCTCTGTTGGGCAGTAGTGTCTCTACAAATAGCAAAGCTACTAAAGTAACAACTTCAAAAATAGCAAGTTACCTCACTACTGAGAAATCTGATGTAGATTTTCAGTGGAGTAACTAATTGTGTGCATGTTTCTGAGAAAGTAAGGAACAGAAATTCATTTCTTTATTAATTTCAAATAAATATCAAAGTTGTTATTTATGGAAGCCTGTTTCTGCCACCGGATAAAAAGAAAATAATAAAAAATTGTGACTTTTTGTATAACAATTCAGATTTTTTTTCCTTGCAATTGCTAGTTCTCACAATTCTGACTTCTTTCAATGTGCGAGTTATGAAGTCAAAATTGCCTGATATAAAGTTGCAGTTGCATGTTATAAAGTCAGAATTGCAAGATATAATCTTCCAATTCTGAGAATTGGACTTTATAAGAACTCGCATTTACCAGTTTACATCTTACAATTTTTAAAAAAGAAATCAGAATTGCATGACATGAACTCACAAATGTGAGAAAAATGTCAGAATTGCAAGATGTAAACTGGCAACATGCCAAAATAAAAGCTTGCTGATTTTAGGTTTGAAAATGCTGAAAATTCATATAAAAAGTAAAAAAAAAATTAAATGTAATAATTAGCATTGTATTTTTAAGTGTACTATAAAATATTTTATTTTCATTTAAAAATACAAATAAAAGTTGTTTGTTTATTATATTATTAAAAAACTAAAGTGCAATAATACTATTATTACTATTATTCATTATTTTTTTGTATAGTTATATTTAATGGGTCACACTATATGCAGTGTAAGCACCACACCAAACCAATTTTCCAGGTGCTCTCATGAGAACCAGACTGAAAAACTCATGTGCATCCCTGATGATAACGCTTCCTCTAGTGAAAAAGTCCACTGTTGTCCTCTCACATCAAAATATACCAACATATTTATTTAGAAATGTTTATGCTTTAAAAAAAAAAAAAAACCTGTTTGATCTGTGCATATTTCTTGATTCAGACAAGACAACTTTTGCATTGGATTAAGCAATATTACAGATAGTGGACGCATGATTTCGCCACAAACAACGGTTTGAAATTAATGATTCATTTGTTTATTACAAAAGCAAAGCTTTACGCTTCATGAGACATTAACCAATGGACTGGAGATGGGTCAATTACTATTACTATTTTTATATTGCTGTGATGTTATGTAAAGTTAAATTTCTTAAAATCTGTTCTGATGAAGAAACAAACTCATCAACTCGTGTGATGGCCTGAGGGTGAGTAAAGTTTCAGTAAATTTTCATTTTGCCCAACACTTTTTTTTTTTTTTAGCTTTTTACTCTTTTTTTTTTTTTCAGCCAAAAAAAATAAAAACATTTAACCCATACAATTGTGGTGCATCCCTGGTTTCTTTTTTGTTGTTTATCCAAAAATTCATGATTCATTTGTTTTTGCATACAACCCTCATCAATATAATTTAGCAATACAATATTCTATTGACATTTTACATTTCAATCTCAGCCTTCATCTTAATGCACTGCTTTTATCCAGCACTATAGTTCATTACGGTTTTTACAAGCATTAAAGGGATACTCCACCCCAAAATGAAAATTTTGTCATTAATCACTTACCCCCATGTAGTTCCAAACCCATAAAAGCTCCGTTTGTCTTCAGAACACAATTTAAGATATTTTGGATGAAAACTTGGAGGCCATAGACTGCCAAATAAATAACACTGTCAAGGTCCATAAAAGGTATGAAAAGTCGTCGTCAGAATACTCCATCTGCCATCAGACGTACAATCTGGGTTATATGAAGCAACGGGAACACGTTTGGAAGTGAAGAAAACAAAAATAATGACTTTTTTTCAATAGTTCCTTTGTCAGCGGTCTCCTCTGTGTCTCTTTATATCACCGTATGCTGTGTATGCTATTCTGTGTCATCCGCGCCACAAGGACGCACGTTTTCTACGTGTATTTAGCTTTGATTTGAAATAAAACAGCGCATCCTTGTGGTGTGGATGACACAAAAAAGTGTTCCCGTCGCTTCAAATAACCCAGATTGCACGTCTGATGGCAGATGGAGTATTCTGACGACGACTTTCATACCTTTTATGGACCTTGACACTGTTATTTACTTGGCAGTCTATGGGACAGTCACAAGCCTCCCAGTTGTCATCCAAAATACTTTCAATTGTGTTCCGAAGACGAATAAAAGCTTTTACGGGTTTGGAACGACATGGTGAATAATGACAAATTTTTTATTTTGAGGTGGAGTATCCCTTTAAGGGTTTGCATTAATCGAATTATACCCCGAGTTGAGGAATTCATAACAAACAACAAATGCACCTTCTTATTAGTGATGGAGTAACATGCCAAGAAATAGCAGGCTACAGGCCCATCCAGTGAGCTTAGGGCATAACATCTGCTCAGAGTTTATCAATGCATTCAATACTGTACAATAAATAACGTGAAGACCCATAGGGCTCACGATCCCCACAGCTGAGGTTCTCTAGTGATAAACCAGCATATAATATTCTGGCTGAATGTCCCAACTGGTCAAGATTCTGCTGTACCATTTATGCTGCAGCATTTTTGAAAAATGTTACGTCAACTGGTTCAAGAGCACACATATTCACTCATCTGAACATAAAAATTAGACTCCATTTCGATAGTCCCTTTACTGTTACTGCTCTACAAACAGTACCATTCGTTGTGTATACATTCAGAACTTTAAACCCACACTGAATGACTAAAATGGGTTTTACTGCCTGATACAGATATCTAGACAGCTGATATGCTGATATATATACATAAAACAATTGAGATGTACATCTCAGCAAATGAGTTATTCACAAATTATGCACTGAGGAAATATGTCTCTTATGCATTAAACAGCACAATGTGTCAAAAGCACCTGACAAGACAAGTCACATTATGACTATATGCTTTTGTTTGAAGAACTGGATATAAAGCACTCTCAGCTTTAGGGCAACTCGAATTATACACTTTTTCCACAGCAGCCCAGTCTGTGTCCCACACTATATTTCAGATATTTTTATACATGAAAATGCATTGTTCACTAATTTATATCTCCATTATATCACCCATCAGTCAGTCTGCTCTTTATCAGCCATTGAAAACCCCATTTTAATTGACCCTTTTGTTCTCCTCTAACATTTCAATATCTGATGGTCTGTAACAGGATCACACGAAATTAAATACTGGCAGTATCCGGCATGGGTCACAAAGCCACCAGTGCCACCCTAAAGCCCTTTAGCCTGGAGAAGCAGTAGAGTGGAAGTCATTTAGATAAAGACATGCTGGGCAAGTCCCTCACATTAATCAGTCTGATAACAGCAGTGAATCACAGCGCTGCCATTAATCAGACATGCACTTCCAGGATGACAGGCTGTGTCTCAGTGACAGAAATATACACAGGAACAAACTGGACTGATTACACAGCAAGTGTGTAAAGCCAGCTGCATGCGGACCATCTGTGTGCTTGTGCTTTCATTTAAAGTTGAAGCAGAGCTCCAGACAAAATTATTTTTTAAAAATCACTCATTGACTATAAGGACCAAAAATAGGTGCCAAATTATTTTTTGAAGTGCTCGTAACAACACAACTGCAAAAAAAATGAAGTTTTCCATTTCAAAACTTGTCTGTCATTGCTCAGACAAAACAGACAGTCCCACCCTGAACTACACTCAACTACACCACCCCCAAATAACACGTTCTTCCTCATTTTGATTTGTTTGGGACGCATCCCGTTCTATATTTCCCATTACTCAATGTTTCTGCATCACTTTAATCAGTGTAAATATCACAAAGCTTTCCACAACACTAATAGTGGTGCAAATATATCTATTGCAATGTAAATGTTAAAGCCCTATGATTTCCGGGATGCTGAAAATGCAGAGAGAATCACAGAATCAGATATAAAATTTTAAATAAATAAAAAAAATATATATATAAAAAAATATATATATATGTATCTATATATATCTATATATATGTACAAAATAAAAATAAGGGAACTATTCAAATTATCTTATTTAAATTTAACAAGATTAATTAAATAGTAAAAATGATAAAATTGCATCAAATAAATCACAGAATCCTGAAAAATTAAGACATTACAGAATTTCTAAAACACTTTTCATTGGGGATTATTACTGTTAAAATTTTAATAAATTATTTAAGCTTTAAGAATTTAAATTAATTAGACATATTTTTTGATTATTAAAATTTAATTCAATCTTTAACACGGTGTCCAGAAAAAAGGACATGGAAAACACTAAGTGTATATGCCAAGTGTTTGAATATCACTGGAACTTTGATTGTTTGCCTGGAGGTCAATGACTTAGCCCGAGTTTCACATGAATTCAATACTGGGCTTCCCAAATGACAAGGTCAGTTTGAGAGCCTATTGTTGCATTGGGTGGCCTGGTGAAATTCAAAACGAGGCGCTAACCGCTTCACTGGTTTCTGATACTGACATTCCACAACATGACAGGACAATAAACTTGTAAATGTGACAACATTCCATTCTTCAACCATTATGCAAGCAGACCCAACACAGTAAACTCATGGTTGTACACATGCTCGGCACTGACCCCGGTACCCTTTGTTTGGACCCAACAAGCCTCCCATAGCCAAGTTCCCTGTGTGCCACAACGGATATATGGCATAAAACCCAACATCGCTGACCTAAAATTTGCATGGAAATGCATGGCTGAGGTTTTAGGGAACCTGCTTATTTAAACATTTTAATTTTGGTAAGAGACAGATCTAAGAGATGCATTGATTAAAACCCGTCACGCAGGTTACTGTTGTTATTTACATAGCAAAATGAGTGTTTTAAATTCTCAAGATGTCGGAAGAACATGTCGGTGTTTGCGCTTCCCTCTTTTAAACAAAACTGGATGGTTGCACAACTCAGTGTTTATGTCCACTTAAATAGAATTTTGTATAAGCTAAACCAAATAACAAACTAACAATGTTTTAAGAACACATAAAACATAGAAAATACATGATGTAAAATAAAGAAGAACTATTTAAGATTCTGCCCAACACTATTCAAACATAAACAAATTTGTGACATTATGTACAGACCATTAACTCCTTTATACCAATGGTTTGATTTTCTTGCACCCGTTCAAGCACAAGATGCTCTGAAACATTTCAAATCATGCTGGAGAACATGATCATCAAGTTTTGTTTCTGTCAGTATTTAATATGTCCACTTTTGCTGGTATTATTGTACAACAAAAATTCACTAGCGGTTTCGGACCGCAGACTTCTCTGGGCATGGCTAGAATTGCATTAAACTAAAGTTGTGCATATTTGTTTAACTTAAACTAAAACTAAATTAAACAAAAAGTGTCCTTGAACTGTCTAACTGTAAAACTGCACAGGCCACAGACAGCAGGATGTGGAATTATCAGGCTTCTGTGTTCCATGTATGGATGGCGCAAATGTAGGTTATTTCCGGGTACAGCCCTGACCGCAAAATTACCACTCCTACTATTGCAAAGCCTTTGCTCATGAATATTAACAAAAATATCTGACGTTCGCTACTGGGTGAACGTCCCGTGGCCTAATTAATATTCATGGGCCAAGCCTTCCCCACTGTAGGATTTGCGAATTCGCGCCGCGGCCAACTCCCAGAACTGAATGAACCGGGAGGGCTCACAAAAGAGGACTGGCTACGTGTTACCAAGAGCCGGTTTACCGTTTGACAGCTGCATTTCCATAATGCACAATAAACAACTTAGTGTACACCGCCTAAGGATACAGTTATCGGTATTAGTTAAATTGTGCGTTTTGTATAACAAAGTTATTAATTTTATTCAAAATATTGCATCTAGTAACCTACAAAATGCAGGTGCACCTTAGGCTATATTAAAAACTACTTTCAAAACAGTTCCCAGTTTGTGAAAATTAAATGCTGAAATAAGTTCACAATATTGTAAATAATATAAAAAACTGTATATTTAAAAAAAATGTTAAATTAAATATGTAAATATTTATGTAAGTATATATAGGCTACAGTAGGCTATTGTGTTTATTCAACCCAGCACTATGAGTTTGTATAGCATAAACGATAAACTGTTGAAAAATGAATACTTGTAGAAACCTCAATATCTAATTCTCTTTCTAATCAATACATTGTGCTAGAAGTATACACAAGGCTAGGAATGGCTAAAAATAAACAGGGGAAAATGTTTTTAAAGAGGTAGTTCTAACATATATATACATATATATATATATATATATATATATATATATATATATATATATATATATATATATATATATATATATATATTATATATATATATATATATATATATATAATCAAATAGCTTTAAATTGCAAAACTCTGTATTAACAATTTAAAGACATTATTCGTTTGACAGAATGAAAAAAAAAAAAACACCTTCTCGAGACGGAAAAGGGCATGGTTCGTTTAATTCAAACTCATTCAAAGTATTTCATGAAAAATCAGTGCAGAATTATTAGTAAATGTTCAGCTACCAGCTACTGAAGCAACGCGATAAAGAAATAAGAAACTCTCTGGCTGTCAAAGCCAGACAAAACGGTTGACTTGGAGTGTGTAGACAACTGAGAAAGGACACACTTGCTGCTGTGATGACCCAGCTCCAATAGGAGCGAGTAACAGAGCAGAAAGAGAGTTACAGACCGAGCTCACACATGCGGCCGCAGTCATTACCGATACTGTGTGTTACATTGTAGCGCGCAAAACTAAGTACACACAAAAGCGACGGCAACAAATGTGCTTTGACGCGCTTTACCTCATTGTTCGACGACAGCGCGGATCCTCTTCAGACGTACAGCCGAACTTCCAGAGGCGAAAACACAGGAGAAAACGACGAGATCCTCATGGATGAACCCACGGAGGGGTTTGGTGTTTTTGTTTAATCTGTGGGAAGAAGGATAAGCAGCACTGCACGGTGATTTCCTGGTTGAGGAGTGAAGGAGGGGGTTGGAGGTGAAGTGTGGATAGAGTTGCTACTGGAGCTGGGTTTGTGTCAACTCTAATCAGTATCCTAGACTCATGTCTCGCTCCGAGCAAAGTCTACACATATTCCGCTTCATGCCCTCGTCTCCATTCGCGCGGCTGTTCGTAAAGTATGGACGCGGTTTTCGACAGCTCCTCTTGTTCGCCGGTCGGTCAGTTAACATTCAATTCGCGACCGAAGCCCAACCTGCTCCTCAACTCTCTGAGGAAGAGCTTTCATTCCTGTCTGTCTCCCCCTCCCGAGCTGAAAAACAGGCAGAGAAATGTACTCATCCACTCCCTAGCGGCCGAGCTCCATAATCCCAGCCCTGCGTTACAAATTAAATTTTGCTAATGGGAATGACACGACGACTTATATTTCTGACTAAGAACTTTTAAATATAATCTCCAGTCTTTATAAGTGCTGTCTTGTACATCACATATTCGTTTTATGTATAGCCTACACGTGTAATGTGTACTGTTCATTTTCAGAAAGTATACCGTGGAAATACCATTAGCTTGTATCCTATTCCATAGTAATACTTTTTAATGGATCTAACATTGACATTGAATATTTAAGTGTTTATAATTAAATAAATGTTAGATGATGTCAAAGGTCATGTTTATCTTTCAAGAAACTAATCATTTAAAACACTGTTTAATGCAATCTTTAGCAAATCTCAAAATGAATATCCAATTATCTATCTATCTGTCTATCTATCTGTCTATCTATCTATCTATCTATCTATCTCTATCTAATCTGTTTGTAATATATAGGCCAAGTTCAAAATGTCATCTGTAAAGTGACCATATGTGTCCACACAAGTCATTTAAATTAAAAAAAATAAAAACAAATGAAGAGAAATAGCTTGCATATGTAAAGATCAAATATCACATAATTTACTGGCATTTCTTTGGATAACCTACTGCCACCTACTCTCGCCCTCTCTCTCACACACACATACACAAATAGTTTGTCTCATGTCTTGAAGTCTATTAAAAATCTTCAAAATCAAATGCTAGAGAATATATGGATATGTCTGACAAATATGTCAGATTATAAACCGTCTATAATCCTGTAGAAGGCAGTTTACATCACTCACAGACATGATTAAAAAAAAAAAAAAAAAAAAAACATTTGATGTAATTATGTAAGCCTTTGATAATTACATAATCAGATTTTCATCCTGTCAGGCGTGTCATTTTGGTTCAGAGGAGAACACATGAGAAAAGACACAGATGTACAACTATCAAAAGACCTTTTGTAGTGTGTTTGTGCATGTGTAATGTGAATTATACGCATCTGACTGCTTTGATAAGCATCTTATCTTAAAGGAAACTAGTGAGTTTCACTCACCCCTCCTCCATTGAGCCACTTTTACAAGCTCCCATTCTGGCTCTGCCTGCATGGCACAGTTTCACAGGATAGAGCCTCGGACTCTGTGGCCCTATAACATTCTTTACACGCTTCCAGAATCATGCTTTTAAATGCAGACGCCATTCAAAACTGCAATAAAGCATGAAACACCATCATGAAATAGCATATGCTTATTGTGTGAGTGTGTTTGTCACAGGCTGACAACTAGAAGGAAATTATAAAGAATTTCCAAAGGCATTCTGGGCAAAGGCCAAACAACATTGACCCAACTTATGAACACTGACAAATGTAGGAGCAATCTGCAATCACTTGACTTGAAAAAAAAAAAGTTTTATGCTGTTCTGTTTTATTCTTCTCCTAAAATTTACAGTGTCATTTTCAAAGCCTTGACCAATTAAAATAATGGTTTATTACGTCACCTAGTGGACGATCTTTGGCTGTACATAAACAATAAGCCATTTATCCTGTCTACCACTAGATGGGGATGTAAGTACAGACACGAGACAGCCTGTTTTTATTATTATTTTTATTACAAATGGCTATTGCTATTGAATTAAAATACATTTTTAATAATTAAATACTTTGGTTTGAGCAATTTTGCCATGTCCCTGCATTCTCAGGAAAAAAAGGTCCAAAGCTGTCCCTGGGACCATAGCCTAAGTATACAAACGCTTTGTACTCACTCCTAAATGGTACATATGAATACATTTTGAAACTGTAACGCTCCAGTGACAGTTATGTAACTTATTTATTTATTAATTAATATTTAATTTTTATTTACTTATATTTATGTGCATTTTTTTTCTTTTTTCTGGGTGATATAATTTTAAACACTGACCATTTTAAGAAATATTCTTAATTTTTCTTTCTAAAACTGCAATGTTTAAACAGAACATGTTACCCCCCCCCCCCCCCCCCCCCCCCCCCCACCCAATATCTCTTTCTATCCTGTTTATCTTGTCAGTAGCAATGGTTGTAATGAACTCTGTGATGTTTTGTGGTGTTAGCTGGTTTGTAGCAGCCTAAAACATCTCAACTTGTTTGGTTAAATTTACAGAAATCATATGAGAAAATCAAAATGTCTAAAGATGGTTAAGAAAACATACGAATTATATTCTGTATATCACCTAAAACCCATATGAGAAAATCAAAATGTCTAAAGATGGTTAAGAAAACATACGAATTATATTCTGTATATCACCTAAAACCACGTACTCAGCGATGAACAACTCTTAAACTACAACACAATCAGGGTTATTTTAGTACCATTGAGATAATGTGATCATTATTATTTTTATCATATTATTTGAATGACTATATGGTTTTATTAATTTTTATTTTAGTTTTATTTTGAGTTTAGTACATCAAGATAAGATAAACTAAATCAAAATGAGAAATGTTGCCTTAGTAACAAGCTGAAATCGGCTGAAATCGGCTAAAATATATTTATTTACGTTTTTTATATTTTATTTTATTTCAAGTAAAGTTGTAGTTAAATATAATAACCCTGAAACACAAAAGCACGTTTACTATACTGTGCAATAGGAATGAACTAACTAAAACAGACAGAGAGTTCAGGAGCGCACAAAATAGCGTTGAGAAGCTAAAGGGTGACAGCACAGTTCAAGCGCAGTTTGTGCATCATGACTGTGCTTGTCACCCTGCGGAGCTGCTTGGAAACAAACTGCGGCGTGTCGAGTTACTGCGCGCGCGATCGATGGCTGACGTGAGAGAGCCCCGCGCGCCGGGCGACAGTATCGCGTTGCGCGCGCGGGGGAGACTGAGTATCGATGCGTGACCGATCGCTATCATAATCACACTTCCCCTCTTATCGCCTCAACTTGCTGAATAAAACATACCGCTTTCCTGCCAAGAGCAGTCACCCCGAGCAAACTTATTCAAGTTCATTTCACACACTCCGAGAAAGATGAAATAAGAAAACCGAATAAAATGTGATATGTGTAACTAATGTGCTTGTGTTGTAATTTCAAGAATTATTTCTATACAGTCATATAGCAGAATTTCAGAAATATGCTATAACAATGGAATGGAAAGGTTCCTAAATATTCCATCAGGTGTGGTGTATGCAAATTTCAGAGTTGTTATATTTATCATATTTCATATTTTTCTTTCATTTATTGCTGCTTTACATTACATTACATTCATATTAATGTCTTACGTTACACATATACTCAAGTATTATTCATTTATTCTCTTTATTTCCATTTATACTCATTCCATTGACGTAGTATATTTTTCCTCATATGACAAATAAGAAAGTACATCTTGTTATGCTTAAGTGATGTTTAGATAGGATGTTGGAAACTTATTCTCTGCAAAAATATTATTACATGCAAGGATGTTTGCTAAAATTGTCTTCTGTCTTCTGTGGTACTGCGTGTTCTTTTCCAAGATCTGATATTTGCCATTTGTAGAGTGATATTTGAAAATTGCCAAGATCTGCTGTTTCTGCTCAAAGGGTGTAAAACCACAGCCTCATCTGTATTTTTATCTGATCATGGCACCTCATTGTCATGTCAACGTGACCTGAGCTTATTTGAACTTTAAGTTCATTTAGGTGGAGGAAAACATTTGGCAAGAAGAAGATAGTGACACAATGGATGAATTAGTTTGATGTTTATTGATCAGACATAAACATCTTATGTTGTAAGAGGATGTAAGTCTTTAATAGCTATATACAGGTGCTGGTCATATAATTAGAATATCATCAAAAAGTTGATTTATTTCACTAATTCCATTCAAAAAGTGAAACTTGAATATTATATTCATTCATTACACAAACTGATATATTTCAAAAGTTTATTTCAAATTTTGATGATTATAACTGACAACTAAGGAAAATCCCAAATTTATTATCTCAGAAAATTAGAATATTGTGAAAAGGTTCAATATTGAAGACACCTGGTGCCACACTCTAATCAGCTAATTAACTCTACACACAATCTAGACTATCATGGGGAAGACTGCTGACTTGACAGTTGTCCAAAAGACGACCATTGACACCTTGCACAAGGAGGGCAAGACACAAAAGGTCATTGGCAAAAGAGGCTGGCTGTTCACAGAGCTCTGTGTCCAAGCACATTAATAGAGAGGCGAGGGGAAGGAAAAGATGTGGTAGAAAAAAAGTGTACAAGCAATAGGGATAACCGCACCCTGGAGAGGATTGTGGAACAAAACCCATTCAAAAATGTGGGGGAGATTCACAAAGAGTGGACTGCAGCTGGAGTCAGTGCTTCAAGAACCACTACGCACAGACGTATGCAAGACATGGGTTTCAGCTTTCGCATTCCTTGTGTCAAGCCACTCTTGAACAACAGACAGCGTCAGAAGCGTCTCGCTTCAAAAGGACTGGACTGCTGCTGAGTGATCCAAAGTTATGTTGCTCTGATGGAAGTAAATTTTGCATTTCCTTTGGATATCAGGGTCCCAGAGTCTGGAGGAAGAGAGGAGAGGCACACAATCCACGTTTCTTGAGGTCAAGTGTAAAGTTTCCACAGTCAGTGATGGTTTGGGGTGCCATGTCATCCGCTGGTGTTGGTCCACTGTGTTTTCTGAGGTCCAAGGTAAACGCAGCCGTATACCAGGAAGTTTTAGAGCACTTCATGTTTCCTGCTGCTGACCAACTTTATGGAGATGCAGATTTCATTTTCAAACAGGACTTGGCACCTGCACACAGTGCCAAAGCTACCAGTTACCTGGTTTAAGGACCATGGTATCCCTGTTCTTAATTGGCCAGCAAACTCGCCTGACCTTAACCCCATAGAAAATCTATGGGGTATTGTGAAGAGGAAGATGCAATATGCCAGACCCAAGAATGCAGAAGAGCTGAAGGCCACTATCAGAGCAACCTGGGCTCTCATAACACCTGAGCAGTGCCACAAACTGATCGATTCCATGCCACGCCGCATTGCTGCAGTAATTCAGGCAAAAGGAGCCCCAACTAAGAGTGCTGTACACGCTCATACTTTTCATTTTTATACTTTTCAGTTGGCCAAGATTTCTAAAAATCCTTTCTTTGTATTGGTCTTAACTTATATTCAATTTTCTGAGATACTGAATTTGGGATTTTCCTTAGTTGTCAGGTATAATCATCAAAATTAAAAGAAATAAACATTTGAAATATATCAGTCTGTGTGTAATAAATGAATATAATATACAAGTTTCTCTTTTTGAATGGAATTAGTGAAATAAATCAACTTTTTGATGATATTCTAATTATATGACCAGCACCTGTATATTATTCTAATTGGCTTTTCAGACAGCTTCTTTTCTTCTGCTCATATCTCCAGAGGCCTTTGACTTCTGAAGATTATTATACTGAGGTTAGAGTACTCTCTTAGAGTTTTAAGTATAATTTACACAGTTTGAACATTGTAATCGATCTTTTTCTTTCATTTTAATATTTAATTTCTGTAATTATCATTTATGATTTTGTCTTAAAATAAATTACAAAATCACCTGAAAGACTTCGACTGCCTGGATTTTCCCGCATCAAGATGTTGAATGGCTCGTTCGGTGGTTTGTTAATGGGATTTTCAATGTGTTTTCTTTGAAACATTTCCATTTGAGAAGCGAAATGAAGATATGAAGCATTGAAATGTTTCTTGAAAATTGCTTGTTTTTCATTTGAGTTTATATATTATCCAGTAAACTGAGTCATGCAATGATGGGGATATGAAAATCTACAGAATATTAGGAATGACCCTAATGCTGGAGTCTAGAAGAGCTTCAGTGGGTTTCATGGATGTAGTCCACTCGTTAAGCAGTAATGTAACAAAAAAAGTAAATATGCCATCAACAATTTCAGGTCACTTTTCACTCACAGATATTTGATTAAGGCTTTATCCAATTTCTGGAAATGTAGAAGTCCCAAAACCCTAAAAATGTAGCCATCAAAAACAAATGCATGTGGCATTTATAATGGAAATAGAACACCTTTCAAATGTAACATTACATAAAAAATTTAATTTCAAGTCATAAAACAAGGAGTTACAGAACTATGCCTAACTATATTTCAGGATTTTGTTTTAAAACGATGTTAGAAGAAAGCATCTTTAACATAGAGCAATGTAAATATGACTTTCAAATAAAAATTCTATTCCATTCTGTATTTTGCTGTGTTATTCACATTTTCATTAACAAGCAGCTTTTTTTAACACTGTAAGAGTGTTCATTTCAATTTTTGAAGAAAGAAAATGTTTTCCCGTTTTCCATTTTAAAACTATTACCATTACCAATTATTACCTTTAAAACCGAAAATTTTTTAAGAGTTTTAAGCAAAGAAATACACATTTTACATTGTTCAAAATAAAGAGCACATTTTGTGACACATGGTTGTCAAAAGCTAGTAGATTATGTTAATGTGATTCTGCACACCTGTGGTTACTCTACACAAACAGCAAGTTAACCTTGAGGAGAACTGACCTCACACATCCGCTAAATATCATCAAAAAAACACTTTTGATTCAGTGTAACTGAAAAAAAAGCTTAAAAAATGATCTTAGTTCTGAGCACTATTTGATTGCAAATTTGTAAAAAAAAAAAAAAAAAATTGCTTTTATATTTTGTATAATTCAATGAGATTCAGATATTCAAACAATGTGGTTTTAGAATCAAAAATACATTTAGGGCAAATAGAACTGTGTAGTTACTGAAAAATGGGAGAGAATTATTTTTGCAATTATTATTAGTTATTTACCTTAAATATGATGGTTATAGGGTAGTTTGGTACCATGGTAAATTTTTGAAAAGGTTTTTGAGGGGCAGACTCACTGAATTATGTCCTGTTTAACATAAAAGCTTTAGAATAAGTGAGAGAACTAAAATTAGTAAGCATGCAGTGCCAAATTAATACATCTTTTTCTGGAGCAATAATGAGGGTCTGTTTTAACTCACAATGAATAAAGTCATAAAGAAGACAAAAGTTCATTTTGAGGTGTGTGCCATAGGTAGGTTGTTCAGAATATTACATTATCCATTGTTTTATGTGATTATTTCGTGTACAATAATGTAGCTGTCAAGAAAGTGGAGAAAATACTTTTACTAATAACAGACACGAATATGCAGTAAGGTCAGGAACGTTTTTTATTTATTTTTTCCTGTCAAGTAAGGATTAAGTTTTCACTGCTGAGTGATGAGTATTTAATATTTATGTTTTAGACGGTACATATCATATTGTATAAACAAACCAAGGTCCAATAGACAATTCCCCACAAAACGATTCGCTGTTGAAAAAAGGACATGACCAAAACACTGCAGAATTAAGCCTATAAATCACAATTTTGACAGCATTTCATGATAAGATCTTAGGCTGAAGCGTCACCTGTAAGTCAGGACTCTAGTATTCAGAGCTTCAGGCAAACCCACACGCAGCATCCAGGTGCAGCGGCCCGGGAGAGGACTCCACACGGCAGCATGTGCCTCTCGCTGTTGGACAGGAGGAACTGCAGAAGTACATCAAGGGTTGAACTCATTTCAAGAGTCCGGGAAAATGTCATGAACTGATTGTAAATGAACACACTGTAAATGATACTGTAATCCATTTTTCAAGTGTTTCTTTACCATTCAATCATTGATCGTACTTCAGATCACAAGCAGCTTTTGTGAATCTGTACTCAAAACTTAATTTTTAAAAGCAGGCAAGCTCCAAGATAAGTTTAAGGGATTTTTTTTTCACCCATTTACTGCTGACCAGACATAAATTCAAGATGCTCCTAAAAGTAATTTAAGGTATCATTCATGTCCACATGGTGTGGTAGAAATTATGAGCTTAAGTGTAATACTTAAAATTACAATTAAAAATAACTTTTTTTTTTTTTTGCTTTTAAATATATTTTAAAATTGTATTTATTCCTGTTAACATAGCTCAATTTTCAGCAGCTATTACTCCAGTCTTCAGTTATACTAATATACTTATTTGACTTTTGAGTGTTTTTTTTGGGTTTTTTTTTTTTTTTTTTTTTTTGAAAACTTAATACCTTTGTTTACACTATGGTACATTTTTCATAATTTTTTGATGAATATAAGGCTCAAAAGAACAGCATTTATTAGAAATAGAATTTTTTTGTAACATTATTCAGAATTTAATGCATCCTGACTGAATAAAATATTTTTAAAAAACTGACACTAAACTTTTGAGCAGTGTATATTTTTTAAATAGATCTGAGCAATAAATATTGATTGCCCAATCAGTAATAAAATAAATGGAAATATTTTAATCAAACCCTTAATAACAATTGATATCATTTATCGAAGCAGATTCCATCAGTTTACATTTGTTTTTTCCAGTTTTGTATTAAAACACATTAAAAGAAATGAATAAATATGATACCAGCGGATCACAATAACTCAAACTGATACACAGTGTTAGATTTTCACCGTTCCACTGAATATTTAAGTAATCTGACTGAGTGATTTCCTGAGACTGTCCTCTCAGGTCAAGTCCTGAGATAACCCTTTTGTCCATATATACTTTTAAAACAAATCTAGATTTTTTTTATTGTTTTAAATCATGGTAAACGCCGTTCAGAAAGCTCATTCTAATTTTTCAAAACATACATTTCTGTCATTTTCAAAAACATCAAATCAGTTTAATCAAAAAGGAATGGTTTAAAATGTCTTTTTAGTATGAGGGGTCAGCGGAGCCCACGGTGGAGGGCAGGGGTGTGAAGTGACAGTCAGCACATCTGGTCACATTAATAATGCAGAGAGCTTTAAACGGCAGTTTGTCACTTATTGAGTGCTGCCTGCTGAAATCTACACTGACACCCAAGCTGCTGCCAAGGGACTCTACCAAATCAGAGTCAGATGAAGGGAGGGGGACAGAGAGGATGAGAGGGGCAGCAGACAGAGAGAGGGGAGGAAAGAGGACAAACAGCAACGTCAAACTTTTTCTGCTTTGTCTGTTAACGGTTAATTTCTGATAGAAACACACAACAGATTTAAAGGTTTGATTGAATATCCAAATGTTTATTAAGAAAAAAAAGCACATTTTTATACAACTTAAACAAAAAAGGTTCAAATGGCATCTTCTTTGTATCCTTTGACCAGACAATCTCTCAAAATGATGCTAAAGATTTCCCATCAATTGTTGCAGCACAAGGCAAACTATGTACTGTTCCTTGAGTGCAAAGACTTAATTTGCTCAAAGGTCTAATTAACACTTTAACACGGGCTGGTAAGTCAATGAGAGCTGAGCTCACAGGTGAGGTGGAGTATGAGTGTCCAGGAGACTGTTACACATCAGGTTTATTTCCCAGTGATGAGTGGGTTTCTCAGCACCACGATGACTGAATCGCCTCTCAGGAACATCTTTGAGATGTAACGATCCTTGTTGACTGGCTTTGACTTCTTCTTGCCCTTGCCACTTTTGGGCACCTCCGTCCACATTTCTTTCACATTCTCTAAAACCATGTTACAATGCCTGAAAATCCAGAGAAGAGAGACCGTGAGGATCTAAATTATGAAAACCTCTTTTTTTTTTGTTTACCACTTGTATCTAAATATGATGTGACCCAATTTATTTCAGCTCAAGCAAAATGAAAAGCATTTGTGTTTTTTCATTCTGATTGAGATAAATCTGAATTGATTTCCTGTCTGTCAGAAAGAGGTGATGCAGATCATAAATCTATTAAATAGAAGAATAAATGAGGCTAAAAGTAAAAGGCTGTAAAGGAAAGATATGCAACACCCTTACTTGAAGATGGTATGGGCATGTTTTAGGCTGAAGATTTTTGCACAAAGCTCTTCTGTGCATACAAATATGAAATAATCCCCACATTATTAAATTAATATAACATTTGTATCGGATGCGATTGGATCAACTGAAATCTGTAAAGGAATAAAAACAGTGTGTAGTCACGGAGTTTATCAGGTACCTGTCGAATGCTTTGACTCTGCCCAGCAGCTTCTTATTGTTGCGGCAGTTGATAAGAACCTGTGTGTTGTTCTTCACAGACTGAGTGAGCACTGAAAGTGGACCGGTGTTAAACTCTTCCTCCTCTCGCTTCTGGAGCTCCTCTGGAGTCATCTCAGACTTGGGCTTGTTTAACAAACTCCTAATAAGGACAATAAGGAATTTCAAGAGTTAGAATGTCTGGATGAAGAGCTGAGATAAATATCATATCTTATAGTGCGTATACACTGCCGTTCAAAATTTGGGATCAGTAAAATTTGTGATTTTTTTTATTTTAAAGAAGTCTCTTCTGCTCATCATGGCTGCATTTATTAATCAGAAATACAGAAGAAGAATAAAACAGTAATATTGTGAAATATTGCAATTTAAAATAAAGGTTTTCTATTTTAATATAATTTAAAATGTAATTTATTTCTGTGAGTCAATGCTGAATTTTCAGCATCATTACTCAGGTCTTCAGTGTCACGTGATCCTTCAGAAATCATCTCATATGCTGATTTAATATCAATATTGTAAACAGTTTTGCTGCTTAATATTTTTTTGAAAGCGGTGATGCTTTTTTCAGGATTCTTTGATGAATAAAAAGTTAAAAAGAATTAGGGCTGCACGATTATGACAAAAATCATAATTGTTGATTATTCCCTTGAAATTGTAATTGCGATTATTAATTACGATTATCTCAATTTACATTGAATGATGTTTATACCACTGTTTGATGCAACTGCATGCCGTATTTTTATATGAAATAAACAAGCTGAAAACACTAACTGAAAAACTTTTAGTGCTTTTTTATAGTATTAAGCATCAAATGTCAACTATACATCAGATTGTTTTCTTCTTTAAATTATAAAAAGTAAAAATATGAATGGTATTATAATGTTATACTAAAACTAAAATTAAAATAATGGGAAAGATAACATGTAGAAAGAAAAAAATGCATCTTAAGCACGCAAAATAACATAAGAGGACTTTGAACGATTATGTAATTGTGGCATCCATAATTGTAATCGCGATTAGAAATTTGATTAATTGTGCAGCCCTAAAAGTGGCATCGATTAGAAATTTGATTAATTGTGCAGCCCTGAGAAAAGCAGAACGAGATGCTGTGCTGCTCAGCGCATTGGATAACGTCTTGTTCGTGACCAGCTGTGAATAATGTGTGTAACACGTCGATAGAATTGACCCGGTGGTAATATAGCCTCGGTTGATGATGTCATCGGAGCGCGTCCGCAACACGGGGCTATAAATAGATAAGCCACAGGTGCATCAACAGGACATTTTGTCTGAAGAGCAGTCCTGGGACATATTTCAGTACGGCAATGCAGCGCAGCATCTCGTTCCGCTTTCTCAGGGAACAAGGTTACAGCTAAGTAACCGGGAACGTTCCCTTTCGAAATCTTCAGTCGATGCTGCGCTGCTCAGCGCATTGGGAACGAGAATACCCACGCCGCCGTGCTTGAAAATGTCTGGACCCCTAAGGTTGTGCAGGTGTGCTACCAAACCACAAGAAGGCCTCAGACATTAGCTTGTGATGTTGACTCAAGGACATGAGAGCCCGGAGTAGCATGGACATCCAAACTATAAAATTTTATGAATGTGTGCGGAGAGGACCAACCTGCCGCATCACAAACCCGTTGTAAGGGGGCACCCCTTGCTAAAGCACTAGAGGAGGCGACCCCCCTTGTGGAGTGAGCTCTAAGACCTATAGGCGAAGCTTGACCGCGCGCCTTATAAGCCAAAGCAATAGCATCCCTGACCCAGTGAGACATGGTCTGCCTGGTGGCAGCTGCTCCTCTGTTACCACCACCATAATAGACGAACAGTTGCTCCGACTTACGCCACTGGCTAGTGCGGTGGACGTAAGTCTGAAGAGCACGGACTGGACACAGTCTATAAGATTTCTCCTGCTCCGGCGTTGCGAACGGCGGAGGACAGAAGGCCTCTAGAATGACCGGATGTACAGCCGAAAACGGAACCTTAGGCAGGTAATCAGGATGAGGATGCAGAATCACTTTCACGCTCCCTGGGGCAAAGTCTAAGCATGATGGCGAGATAGACAGAGCCTGCATATCCCCAATCCTCTTCAAAGAAGTTATTGCCATGAGAAAAACCATTTTTAGAGTTAGAAGTCTATCAGACGCTGACTCTAAAGGTTCAAAGGGGGTTTCAACCAGACCCTCGAGAACTATAGCTAAGTCCCAAGAAGGCATCTTGGTCTTTACTGTAGGCCTCAGTCGTCTGGCCCCCACGAAGAAAGCGAGAGAGCAGAGGGTGTCTCCCGAGTGGCACCCCGTCAATCAAGGCGTGGTCAGCTGAAAGAGCGGCCACATAAACCTTAAGAGTAGCAGGGCATGTGCCTGTTGACAACTTCTCTTGCATGAAGTCCAGAACTGAAGCAATATGGCAGTTGACCGGATCTACATTGTGTACCACACACCACCTGTCAAAGACACCCCATTTACTGGCATAACTCCGTCTGGTGGAGGAAGCCCTAGCACTAAGGATGGTATCAATAACACCCGGCGACAGCCCTGTGTTCCTCAGCTGGTACCCTTCAGGGGCCAAACATGAAGATTCCACAGGTCGGGCCTGGGATGGAATATCGTACCCCCTGCCTGAGACAGAAGGTCCCTCCTCTCCGGAATCGCCCAAGGCGAGCCGTCGAGGAGAGATATTATCTCCGAGAACCATACCCTGTTCGGCCAACGTGGCGCTATCAGCAAGAGGCAAGACCCTTGTTGGCGAACTCTGGCTAGGACTCCCGGGAGCAGAGAAACTGGAGGAAATGCATACAGGCGCATTCTGGGCCATGTGTGTGCCATCGCATCCAGACCCAGGGGGGCTGGGTGACTCAGAGAGAAGTAGAGGGGACATTGCGCTGTCTGAAGGGAGGCGAAGAGGTCCACCTCTGCTTCGTAAAAAATTTTTCCCAAATCTGTTCCACTACCTCTGGGTGGAGTTTCCATTCCCCTGTCGGAAGTGTCTGTCTGGACAGTAAATCCGCTCCCACATTCAAACGCCCCGGAATGTAAACTGCCCTGAGTGACAGGAGCTTGTCCTGGGCCCAAAGAAAAATCTGCCTCGCTATCTTGTTCAGATTGCGTGAGCGCAGACCCCCCTGGTGATTTATATATGAGACTGTTGCTGTGTTGTCCACCCGTACTAGAACATGACAGTCTCTCAAATGATGGAGGAAATATTTCAGAGCCAGAAATACGGCCATCAGCTCGAGGCAATTGATGTGCCAATCGAGCTGACGACCCCCCCATTCCCCTTGAGCTGGGTGGCCATCCAAAACTGCTCCCCAGCCCAACAGGGAGGCATTTGTCGTTAGCAGTCTGCGACGACACGGTGCCCCTAGAGTGGGACCCAAGGCAAGGAACCGGGGTCTGATCCACAGAGATAGTGTACGAAGCCCGCGGCGCGTCACTTTTATTTGCCTTTGAGGATTGGCTCTCGGATGAAATCCTCTGGCTTTTAGCCACAACTGAAACGGTCTCATGTGCAACAGCCCCAAAGGAATCACCGTGGATGCTGAAGCCATGAAACCTAGCATCTTTTGATACTGACGAACAGTGCGATCCTGGCCTAGCCTGACCTTGCTCATGGTCTGCTGAATGGTCTCGATCCGAGCGGGAGACAGTTGTGCCCGCATCGTGATCGAATCCCAAACGATCCCGAGATAAGTCGTTCTCTGAGTCGGTCGGACAGAGAACACTCTTCTCGGTGTTGAGTCTCAACCCCAGAGAAACTAGATGAGCTAACACGATGTCCCTGTGTTGTAGCGCCATCTCTCGCGATTGCGCTAGTATCAGCCAATCGTCGATATAATTCAAAATGCGGATGCCCTGGAGTCGTAATGGAGCCAGCGCTGCATCCATGCATTTTGTGTACGTGCGGGGTGATAAGGCTAGGCCGAAAGGAAGAACCCGAAACTGGTATGCTTCGCCCCCGAAAGCGAACCTCAGGAATTTCCTGTGTTGTGGCAAAATCTCTATATGAAAATATGCGTCCTTCAGATCGATCGTGATAAACCAATCGCGATGCTGAATTTGCGACACGACCGTCTTGACGGTTAACATCTTGAACTTGAGTGCTCTGATTGTACGGTTTAAGCCTCGAAGATCCAAGATTGGACGCACTCCCCCACCCTTTTGGGAACTAGGAAGTATCTGCTGTAATAGCCCGACTCTCTCTGTGGAAGAGGAACATGTTCTATGGCCTCTTTGCCCAGAAGAGTTTGTAGCTCTTGAGACAGTACCTGCATCAGCTCCGGTTTCACGGAAGTGGAAACCACGCCGTTGAAACGTGGAGGATGACGAATAAATTGGATCCTGTATCCTACCCGTACTGTGCTCAATACCCATGCAGAAATGCCTGGCAGAAGTTTCCACGCTGCCAGACTCTCTGAGAGTGGTACCAATTTCAATACTTCCTTTTGAGGGGATGTTAGATGTTCCGTGTCCAGAATGATGGCAGGAAGCACTGGAACATCTAAAATCTTGCTGGAAACCCCCGCCCCCCCGAGACACCAGAAGCGGCGGGGATGGAGGGGTTTTGTGAGGGTAACGGGGCGGGGCGAAAAGCTCTCGAGCGCGCCCCACCCCGTGAGGGACTACCCCCACCAGCACGGGTGCCATGGCGTCAGGACTTCTTCTTCCTATTAATAAAAGTCCTGAGGTCTGGCTTGGGAGGTTGCTGAGCACGGCGAACCTGTCGCCAATCCCTACTACGAGGGGGAGCACGGTCTGTCACGCTCTGCTTTTTAACCTCCCTGGTTTTTGAAGGACCGGGCGAGGCTGGGTGGCTGATGGCCCCTCCCCTTGAGTGCGGCGAGGAAGAAACTGAACGAACGCTTCTTCATGTTTCTTTACTTCCCTAAACCTGTCGACGACCGAATTAACTGAATCGCCAAACAGGCCAGATGGAGAGATAGGGGAGTCTAAAAGAAACAAACGTTCCTTCTCTTTAATGCCCGTCAAATTAAGCCACAGATGCCTCTCCGTGCTGACTAAAGCTGACATCGACCGGCCAATGGCACGAGCCGTCTGCTTGGTCGCCCGGAGAGACAAATCTGTGGCCCGACGAAGCTCAGCGAATGCTTCCTCGTCGATTGTACTGCCCACACTCAAGTCCTTCAATAGGTCAGCCTGGTATGCCTGTAACACCGCCATAGTGTGCAGCGCAGCACCAGCCTGACCTGCAGCTTGATAAGCTTTACCCACTAGCGATGATGTAATTCTACAAGGTTTAGTGGGGGAGAGTAGGTTTCTTCACCGAGGATGCAGATTCAGGTGAGAGATAGCTCGCAAGCGACTCTTCAACCCGAGGCATCTCCGAATATCCCCGCGATTTTGCATCCACGATAGTTGAAAAAGTCAACGTCGAGGGCACAAAGATGCGGGAAGTATATGGTTTGCTCCATGACTTCGACAGTTCATCATGGAGGTCCTCGAAAAAGGGGAGAGACTGATGTTGCGGTCTCTCTCTCCTACCACCCGACAGAAACCTATACTCCAGCTTACTACGTTTGGGGGTCTCTTGGTCGCGTGGCCAGTCAAGCTGCAGCCTGTCCACCGCGCGAGTAACCACCTCGAGCAGCTCCTCGACCGATTTCCTCTCGCGAGAGGAGCGTTCAGAGGCCTGCTCATCGCCCGAAGACTCAAGAGATATATCATCCTCCTCGTGAATCGAAGAAGCACCGGAGCGCGCTTCGAGATCACGAGAGAGGATGCGTGGATCTGGTGACACTGCAAGCGAAAGGGACGGGCCCGCTCGCTCGCTCGTCACGCAGACCCGCACGAGAGCCCTCCGACGAAAAGGTGGGTGCGGTCTGAAAATAGTTCAGACGGGCACGAAGCATCTTCACTGAGAACAGTTCACAATGCTCGCACTCGCCCGTCTCTAAAGCCAGAACCGCGTGCTCTTCCCCCAAAACAAACAAAACAGTAATCATGCGTATCCAGCTCATACATAGGACGAGAGCATGGAGGAACACAACACTTACTGTTTCGTTGGGTCATCGTACGAAGATCTGTAGTAGACAAAAAGAATCTTCCTGACGCACACATGCACAGAATGATCTGAAGACAAAAGACCTGTTGATGCACCTGTGGCTTATCTATTTATAGCCCTGTGTTGCGGGCGCGCTCCGATGACGTCATCAACCGAGGCTATATTACCACCGGGTCAATTCTATCGACGTGTTACACACATTATTCACAGCTGGTCACGAACAAGACGTTTCCCAATGCGCTGAGCAGCGCAGCATCGACTGAAAGCTTTCGAAAGGGAACACCGTTTATTAGGGCTGGGCGACATATCTAACGATATAATCATGCGCATCTAGTCAGTAAAGCCGGTTCGCTGATTAGCGCTAAATCGCCATCACCTGCTTTAAAATGAGCGGCATTTAATAGACAGAGCCGTCGTAGATCACTGACAAGCTACGCAATATCGCGTTGATTATCGAAGGCGATACATCTGCGATAATGAACGCTATATTGCGTAGCTTGTCAGTGATCTATGGCTCTGTCTATTAAATGCCGCTCCATTTGAAAGCAGGTGATGGCGATTTAGCGCTAATCAGGGAACCGGCTTTACTGAATAGATGCGCATGATTATATCGTTAGATATATCGCCTAGCCCTTCGCGATTAGAAATTTGTTTATTTTTGTAGCAATATAAATTACCGTTGTTTATTTTGGGGGTCAGTATTTATTTATTTTTTTAAAGAAATAAATGCTTTTATTCAGCAAGGATGTCTTAAATTGATTGACAATAAAGACTTAAATTGTTAGAAAAGATTTCTATTTTAAATACACACTATTCTTTTTAACTTTATTCATCAAATAATCCTGAAAAAAGTATCACAGGTTACAAAAATTTATTAAGCAGCACAACTGTTTTCAACACTGATAATAAATCAGCATATTATAATGATTTCTCAAATAATCCTGAAAAAAGAGTGGTAGAGCATTGCGTTAAACAAGCGCAAGGTTGGGGGTTCGATTCCCGGGAACACATGATAGGTAAAAATTGATAGCCTGAATGCACTGTAAGTCGCTTTGGATAAAAGCGTCTGCTAAATGCAAAAATTTAATTTAATTTTAAATTTAAATGATTTCTAAAGGATCACGTGACACTGAAGACTGGAGTAATGATGCTGAAAATAAATGATATTTTCAAGTATAGTAAAATAAAATAAAAAACATTATTTTAAATAATAATAATATTTACAATTTTACTGTTATTTATGTATTTTTGGTCAAATAAATGCAGTCTTGATGAGCAGAAGAGACTTCTTTAAAAAGCATAACAAATCTTACCGATCTCGAGCTTTTGAACAGCAGTGTATACAGGTACTAGTTGGAAAATATTTTGTGTTCAGTGATTTATATTATGCCTGAAATACCACAAATTTACAATTTATTAACAGTATTACGATTCAGAAATAAAGTGCACAGAAGGAAACGATGAGAAACACAAGCAATAACCAATCAACTGGACAAACGAAAACAACTCTTACAAAACGAACGCAGAGATTGTATTTGTATTTCTCTTAGAGAGGAGAAAGAATCCCAGTAATCAGTACAACAGAAGGTTCGCTGCAGCTGCTAACATTAGCATTAGTCTCGCTACATGACTTCTTCAGCGCCCACAAAACTACGAATTGACTATTTCAGTCCCAGCGGAATGTCTTAAACAGTAACTATGATATACGTTACTGTGCACCGAACATTGAACTTACATGTTTTATTGGTTTTCGGCTTCTCAACTCTTTCTGTAAACGAAATGTAAGCAGCTCCACACAATCACCTCACGCTTCTACAACGTTACATTCACTTCCGGGTCTGTGCCGCCTTACTCAGTTACACGTTCCGGTTCCGGTTTTCTCCGCAATGCAAATTTATAAACTTGTTTTTAGGTTTTATTAGAATTGTATTAGGTAAATTATAATAAACTATAATTTAACTTTAAACTAAAATTAAGAATTTGCTATACAGAAATATAAAATGCAATTAGCAACAGTAACAATAATACTACTTCAATAACGTAAGCATTAAAATAAGTTCATTTTATTTTTCATACGTATAGTATTTAATGGCAGGTTGCCAATGTGGTAGATTACACAATATATACAATTACAATTTTATATATATATATATATATATATATATATATATATATATATATATATATATATATATATATATATATATATATATATATATATATATATATAAAGGGAGAGATATATATGTATGTATGTATGTATGTATATGTATGTATGTATTGGTCAAAAGGTAATTACATTTTTTCCAAGGTTTTAAGTGGAGCATGGATGCTTTTTTTCTTTCTTTTTTTTCCAGTTTTGGTACCAATACTCATGTGTCTTTTAAATTGAATGTTTCAAAAATATGTCAAAAAATTCCTTTGTTTTTCTCTCAATGAGGTGTTTATTTTAAAGAAATATTTAGTTTCATGTTCTGTGCAGGTGAGTGACTTACAGACCCTCTTATGGAAGTATTCTTACATTTAGGGGACGTGTATTTGATGTATTTGTTTTCTTCTTTTAGAAGTATTTTTTAGAATGTTTGCTCACCTGCAGTACGTCTATACGTTTCCTATCAGATGTCAAACAGACGTTTAGAAGATGTCTTAAAGATGTTTATGATTTAGAATGTATAAAACTGACATCTTGATGTCTATCAGATGTTTGTACACAGCAGATGCTTTCCAGATGAAGCAATCTTTAACAGATATCTTGCAGATGTACGTGTGCTATCTGGGTTCATGACACACACACACACACACACACACACATTTTTTTTATATGTATATGTTTTCCAGTATATATATATATATATATATGCTTGGTGGAAGTCAAGAGAGATATGTGTGTGTGTGTGTGTGGTTTTAATGCTGAGACACTATATGCTTTTAATGTTTTGTTACTTCTGCTACTTTTTAAATATTTTGCTGTCATGAAAGGGAGCACTCTGATCCAGTGATCTGCCTCACTGTATCGATAACAGAAGAATGTGTCTGGCCTCTAAGCCGTGGTGTGGGGTAACACACACATATATATATATGTGTGTGTAGACCAAACAGACATCTTTTTGTTATGTGTCATGAGTGACAGAGAAGAAGGCTGTATGATGGGGCGAGTTTGTGAGACAGACAAAGTGTGTCTGTACGGCGCTTAGACTCCAGGGGATTGGCTTACTGCTTAGAGACAGGCGGGCGCCCGCGAGGCACTATCCCACCCATGTGATTTCACAGGGTGGTGAGTTTGCTCGGGATAATCACACCCTATAGTGTGGAGATTTGAGGATCACGTCTGTGGGATTGGTTTACAAAGCTTAACTATCGTTAGGAAATGCACCCCGAGTCTTTCAGGTACATCGGCTTATGTTTTCACCTCTCAAAAAAATCCTCAAAACTAGATATTTGTGGACATCCTCAATTAGCCAAAATAATTCATAAATAATAATAATAAGAAGAATATATTTTAAATATGCAAAAATTCTGAAAACGTTAGTTTGTAGTCTTTACAATTACCATTAATTATAATAGTTAATTAATTATAGCATAAAATATTACAAGTATATCCATTTAGTTATTTTTAAGGGTGCCAAATTTAGTTGTAAAGATTTAAAATAACAGTAAGGGTGGAAAGTGCTACAAATATATTTAAATGAAATATGGAAAACTGCAATTTCAATGTAAACATTTTCCAGATAATATTCTAATGATTTTGGCTTTAGTTACAATATAAAAGCCAATAATTTAATTTTAAGTTTATGTAAGATGCGTGTTGAACATAAAAATGTGTAAACCACATATTTTCTCAAACTGTATGAACAAGTCTTTATACATAAACCTTGAGGTAAGTTAGAAGACCTTAGTAAGCGTGTGTGTGTGTGTATGTGTGTGTGTGTGTGTGTGTGTGGGTGTGTGATCTCACCATCAGGTTTCAGTGAACACCTACCAGCTTCAGGGCATCATGTGGAGAAGCACATGCTCAAAAGATTTTGATTTATATCTCAGCTGTTTCTTTTCTAGGCTGTACATAGTGTGATGGAGGCGTGTAGAAATTGTTAGTCATACCTGTCAAAGGGAGGATGATATTTACTGCACAAATTAAAAGAAAATAGTATCAACTTACAGCCGCCTTTGGACATCTCTACACCTGTTTAATTGTTTACCGCTCACTCGCTTCATTTCTGCCTCTCATTGCCCTGCAAACAAATCATATCAGCAAATGTTACGGTTATCTTTTGCATCAGAGATCATAGTTTGCCAACAGTTTTCCAGTAAGGTAAAATGAAATCTGTCCTGCAGAGGTGTCTTTACACATCCGCGTGTTCCTGCACTTTTCAGGTAATATTGAGAAGTGAGGTGAAGTTCACCAGTGATGTTTAATGTAATGTAATGTGTAGGATTGTAGGCTGCATTAAGCCTAATGTTTGTTGTGTATTCTACATTTTGGCAAATAGAAGTAATAATAATAATAATAGTAAGAGTAGTATGCAATTCCACTTTATTTAAAGGTGTCCTTGTTACAGTGTAATTATACATTTAAAGGAATGACTTGCTCACCAATGGATCCTCTGCAGTGGATGGGTGCCGTCATATTGAACTCCAATCCATGAATGAATGTTTTGTGAAGTGAAAAGCTGAGTGTTTATAATTAACAAATTCATCATTACAGTGTTTTCAACTTTAAACCATTGCTTCTGGACAAAATATGATTACTCTATCCATAATATTGCTTTCTCCAGTTAAAAAGTTGTCTCATCTGAATCAGGAGAGAAATATGCACAGATAAAATAGTGAGAGAGGACAACAGGGGAGGCTTTCACTTTACAAGACATTAATTGTTGGACTGGAGTCATTTGGATTACTTCTGGATGTTTTTAACAGCTGTCTGGACTCTCATTCTGACAGCACCCATTCACTGCAGAGGATCCATTGGTGAGCAAATAATGAAATGCTACATTTCACCAACAAAATGTACTTACAGTGTTAGGCTTAGAATTATCGTTTGGTTTAAGGTTAATTTCATGAAATTATGCATAATTTACAGTTTTCATGTACATGTAACATGTTTAACAAGGACATTGTAAAAAAAACGGTATTACCTCATTTATTGGGTAAACGATTCTTGCCTTCATTTTTTATCAAATTTAAATTAAGATTTAATACTAAAAAGCGTTTACATTTACATTTCTCAATTCAATAACAAATAAATATGAATAGAATGATTATTACTTTATTTTAAACACATATTTGGGAAATGGCACAGACTCATTGGTGGCTCTGCGAGGGCATGTAAGGTCTGCTCATCGGCCCTTTATGTGAGGTGAAATCTGTACTCAGTAACTGGTTTCCTTGGTTCAAGGGCAACACATTTCATCCAGCTCACTCAATTACCGCACACTTGTACAAATGTGAAAAACCACTTGTGTCTATTTGAAGTGGTGTAATCTGATGAAAGTGATTTTTTTTTATTTCTAGCGTCTGTGGTTGAATTCTCTCTCTTTCTCTTTCAGTTTCCTCTATCATCTCTTTTTATCTCTCCCCCCCTCAGCCATTTGAAAAAGGAGATCCACTTCATTACTGAGCTGAGGCTGTGATCGCACTCTAGGGATCCTCAGACATTGTGTGTGTGTGTTTGGGAGAGAGAGGGGGAGAAAGATGTGAAAAACAAAGCACTGTACAGTATTTTCAGATTTGTTAGACTGACACATTTTTATCATTGTATTATTTAACACTCACATAAAGCATTTCATGAAGCATTACATTATATATAAAATCATTGGCCCATAAATGCCCTAAATTGCCTGTATTGTTTAATAAATTGATGATCAGGATGTATTTATTCAGGATGTGTTTTAAGAAGACAGTATGTGAACTCCCAATTTTCCAAACATCTGCTTTGTGTTTTAGGGGCTTTATCTGTTCTGTCCTTTATAAATCGAAGCATATTACAAAATAAACATCATTAAAAGTTTACAATATTAAATGAACATAGTTTAATATATTTATGTAAGGAGGTTGATATTAATTGGAAAATACATTAAAAACATGTAACAAATTCAGTCCTTTTCAGATGTGAACTAAAATAATAATAAAAAACAAACAGAAAAAAAGATATTTATATATATTGAAAATAATAAAATTACAAATTATCAGAATATTGTTATACAAATTTTGAAAAGCCTATATGAAAAACTTTTACCTGCCTGCAATAAAAAAAAAGCCTAAACAATTAGGCTTATGAACAATTCGTCATCCTGGAATTATAAGGTTCTGAAAGTTTTGTCAAAATTGAGTTATTCACATATTCTTATTCTGTTACAACATATTTACATTATGTGATTTTGTTTTTAAAGTTATGTACATTTTAGGACTTTGTATTTAGAAAATAAAAAGGTTTTATCTACAAAGTACATTTTTAATTATATATAGTCAGTGAATTATTTTTCAGTGTTTATTATCCTTTCAACATACCTTGTGTCTTTAGCGAGCCGGGACGTCATTGACTATCCTCCCCCTCATTCATTTCTTAAAGGGGTCATATGATGCTGCTAAAAAGAACATTATTTTGTGTATGTGGTGTAATGAAATGTGTTTATGCAGTTTAAGGTTAAAAAACACATTATTTTCCAGATACTGTACATTATTGTTTCTCCTCTATGCCCCGCCTTCTGAAACGTATAGATTTTTACAAGGCTCATCGCTCTGAAAAGCGAGGTGTGCTGTGATTGGCCTGCCATCCAGTGCGTTGTGATTGGCCAAATACTGCAAGCATGTGACGGAAAGTTTACACTTCTTAACATATTGTGATGCCTTGTCCGGCCAGAGCAAAGAAACATAAACATAAATCCAATTATAAACATGATATAAACATGATTGCTAGTCATGTCTTCGTTTGGAAGGCAAAAACAAAGTAGTTTCGCTTTCTCAACGAAACAGCGTCACACACCACGGCCTTGAGTGAGCAGAGGCCGGAGGCATAGGGTGAGCCACGGCCGGCTTGAATGAGCAGAGGCAGGCGGCTTGAGGACGACCCCGCGCTGGACTCCGCTTCGTCCACGGTGAAAGCTGATTCTGCGATCCACAGTGCAAAGTTGATGTATTTCCTCAGCGACCAGCACGGATCAGCTCTAGGCATGATGAAGCGGATATCGTCCTCTTTTGGAAGGCCAAACAAAGTAGTATTGCTTTCACAATAAAACACACAGCGTCTATACGACATGGCGGCGGCGGCAACAACAATACTACAACGAGAATAAAAGGTATTCTCCTTCGCCTTCTTTCCTTGCGTGAACATCTGGGCGGCGTTATGCAAATCTTCCCACGTACTGACGTAGATATGTGGGGGCGTGTTAGAACGAGCCGTTTCAGGGGGGTGTGGACGAGTATTAACTTTTTAAAGAATATCTCTTTGGATTTGAGAGACTTTAGTCTTTGAAACTTTACAGATCTTCTTTATTCACCAAGAGCTTGTAACACTCCAAAGAGAAAGGAAAACTTGAAATCGCATCATATGAACCCTTTAAAAAGTCAAACATCAACTTTCTTAATATTCTTCAATCTATGCATTATAAACAAGATAACAATAAAAAAAGAATGTCTGTTTTCTGATATATATATATATATATATATATATATATATATATACATTCATATATATACAGTATATATGTATATTGTAAAAAGTGTAGCGAATCAAGGTAATAATGTAAGTAGGCTATATTTTCCAGAACAACAATAATTAAATATCTGATGACTCACTTAGTGCAATTTACCTTTATTCCTCAAAGTGACACTGTTCGATACACAACGATGATGTGATTTTTCACATAATTAACGCAGACAATCTGCAATTATTGAACAGGCTTGAATTGCTTTACTGCAGAGCAATTACTGAACGCATTGAAATATAAGTGTCACTGTCCTTTGATTGTGGATGTGGTGAATATAGCGATTAAAATATTGATTTTGAAGTCATTTTACAAGATAGTTTTGAGAATATGAGATCACAAATATGAGCCAGATGATGAATAAGTGCTTTCTGACAATGACAGTGATGGTAAAATCATCATAAAGACCCTATATTAGGCCTATAGGCCTATGTAGCCTATGATTGGTGAAACATTCATGCGTTTATGGGTTAAACTTTGTGAAAAAACTTTGCTGAAAAATTGTCTGTTTTCTTGCAGTTTAACGTCTTAAAATGTGTTAAATTTTACTATAATTTTACTTATCTCAGGAATACTGAGATCTTAAGAGAAAGCCATTTTACCTGTCCCACTTCCAGTGTTATATATTCCTGTTGAATTGTGTTATGGTAGCTGCTTAAACTGTTCCTGCAATAATATGTAATTATCCAAAATATACCTAAAATTAACATTAGCATTGCATTTTATGCTTAACTTTAATAAGAAAAAAATGATTCGTCCTATAATATGAAAAAAAAATGTCATAGAAAGCATTAAATTACCTTTCTGATACATGCCAATACATTGTTACAGCTCTGATTTAATGGTTTAAAACATATTATAAGTAAACTGTTTTTGTTTCTTTAAAATTATTGCTTCAATTAATGTTTTGCAAGATAGAATCTTACAATTCCAAGTGGAAAATTATTATTATTATTTATTTTTTTTTAGAATTAGAAGGTTCTATCTGCATATTGTACATTTAGAATACATTTGGTCTGTCTTTTTCTTGTATGAAAGAGACTTATCATTTTATGGAATGCAAAAACTTTGAAGTTAAATATCACAAAACCACTCAGAGTGCAGATAGAATCTTATAATTCCAAGGTGGCAAATTAATTGTCATGAACAACGAAGGTCTGTTCCTCCAAAACATTTATTTCCTTTAAGTGGATACATGTTTGTGCCAAGACAAAATTACAGGCCAAGACCTGCAGGCTGTGTAAAGCTAATTTATTGTATGAAATAGTTACACAGTCAGGATTATGTCAGTGACTGTAAATGCTGAACAACACGAAGACACCTGACATATAGAAAAGTACCGGACAGAATCATGCAGTTCATCTTTTTGCATTCTACATACAAGTCACCCAATACTCTGTGCCATGTAAAAGAAAAAAAAAAAAAAAAGAAGAAAGAAAGAAAAACCTGTTCTCAAACAAGATAGCATCAAAATGCTTTAAAAGTCATATGTGGTTAGCAGAACAAAACATGGTTGTTTCTTTCAGCTACTTCCTTTTTTCAGTGCACTGTTTTTAGCTCAACATGTTGCCGTCATTTGCTTAAAATACTTTGAGTAACAAGTTGTGTTCCAGTGGAATTTATTTTTGATTTTTGAAGCTGAAAATTACAAAAGAAAATTGTATTTGTTTTGGACACAAATATTTGGCCTCACATGAAACTAATGCATAAAAAATATTGCACATGAACTGCTTGGTAATAATACACTACAGGTCAAAATAATTGGAATAATTAAGATATTTTTTATTTTTATTCTTAAGTTCATCAAGGCTGCATCTATATAACAAAAAATACAGTAGAAATAGTTATATTGTACAATATTATTACAATTTGAATATAGTAAAAGTCTATTTATTTCTTTGATGTCAAAGCTGAATTTTCATCTGCCAGTACTCCAGTCTTCATTGTCATGTGATCATTCAGAAATCATAATATGCTGATTTTCTGCTTAAGAAACATGTCTTATTTTATTCAGCAAGGACACATGAAAATGACCAAAAGTGACAGACATTTATAATGCTGCAAAAGTTTCTATTTCTATTTCAAATAAATGTTGTTCCTTTGAAACTTCCATTCATAAAATAATTCTAAAAAATGCATTGTTTGCTATAAAAATATTAAGCAGCAAAAACAATGTTTTCAACATTGATAATAACAAGAAACATTAATAACAATTGAGCACCAATAATAATTTATAAAAAAGCACCAAATCAGCATATTAGAATGATTTCTAAAAGATCACGTGACACTGATAAATGGAGTATTGCCAGGAATAAATTACATTTTAAAATAAATATTAAAATAGAAAACAGTTATTTTAAATTGTAATAATATTTCATAATACTATTTATCATATACTACATAATAATTGTTTTTACTATATTTTTGAGTAGAAGACTTTTTCAAAAATAAAAGAACCTTAATTATTCCAAACTTTTAACCGACAGTGTAATAATAATAATAATAATAATAATAATAATAATAATAATAATAATAATAATAATAATAATAAATACTTTAAAAGATAAAAACTTTTTTATCAAAGAGCTGAAAAACAAATTGCAAGCTTTTCAGTGCATGGAGCTGGCTTTGTTAAAATGAGGAAAATAACTGGGAATGTCTGTACATAGTCCTCCAATGTATTCAGAAGAAGGAGATGGCTTTCCCGGGAAAAACTGTCCAGAAGGAGATGTTTTGGAGAGGTACGATTCCTCCTGCGACCAGGGTGACAGTCCCGCTGTGTGAGGCACCTGATGAGAGTAAAAGTAACTGGACTGATTGGAGAGTACATTAAAAGGGCAGGGCGCAGAGAAAGGCAGAGGCACAGAGGCAGATGTTTCATAACCCATTCCATAATAAGTTGCCTCTTGGCTGGACGGGAGAAGGAGTCTTTCCGCTGCGGGACCGACCGAGCTCAAGTGGCGCGAGCTTTGGGACAGAACCGACGCGGCGTAGTTGTTGTGGTTTGTTGTGGTGTTCGGGTGGGTTTGGTTGAGGGTCACGAAAGGCGGGACGGGCCAGTAAAACGACCCTGCGAACGCAAGTCCGGCGGTGGTGGAGGTGGAGGTCAGCCGCGCGCCTCTCTTCATGGCCAGCTTGACTCGGGACGCCGCGGTAGACCGGCGCCTGAGTTTCCCGGTGGTTCCACCGATGAACACATCATCACTGGATGGGTCCAGCATCCAGTAGTTGCCTTTTCCAGGGTCATCGTAGTGGCGCGGGACCTTGACGAAGCACTTGTTAAGGCTCAGGTTGTGTCGGATGGAGTTCTGCCAGCCCTGCCGGTTTTCTCGGTAGTACGGGAAGTTGCCCATGATGAACTCATAGATGCCGTTGAGGGTGAGCCGTCGCTCCGGACTCTGGCGGATGGCCATCATGATAAGCGCGTTATAACTGAACGGAGGCTTATCGGGTTTACTCTTCTTCTCCTCTCCATCAGTTCCTTCACACTTTGGCTCTCCAGCTGCCTCTTTTTTACCCCGTCCGGTCGCTAATTCTTTCCGCTCTCGAATCGGCTTGTCTTTTCCGTCATTTGACTGAATGGAGCGCGCGGGAGGCTTCGCGGCGCGGGAGCGCGGTGCTTCGGGCGCGGCGGTAGCGTCGGTTCTCGCGCGCTCGTGTCGGAGCAGTAAGCTGCTGATGCTGAATGAGGACTTGTGGAAAAAACCCACGGGGGCTTTTAGTTCCTCCATGTTTAACAATACAAAGACGCTTCCAAAGGTGTCCAACAGAACTTAAAAGTTCAAGCAAAGTGGCACCAAAAGCCCCAGAAAATGCCCGTTCATTCTTCAAAAACACTCGATAAAAAAAATAAATAAATAAATAAAGAGCTGATGAGTTTCCAGCACAGCCAATCTCTCTGACTGATCGATGAACTCGAAGGCTCAATTATAACTCTTCGGAAGCCGTTGAAACTCAAGCCTCTCACCTGAGACCGCCCTTCTGTTTACACATTCATCTGACTGAACGCCTGTCAGAAACTAGTGAGGCAAAAAGACCTTATGCTAAGGAGTTCCGATATACGACAACACTTGGAGATGAGTAAACAAACAGTTTAGGATGGACATGAACCCTAATCTCCGGAGGATGCATAAAGGGAGCGTGTCGTGCACATATTGGGCAAAATATCCAGTAGGCTATAGGCCTAGATACAGCTGAAGGAGTGTTGAAACACATCTATAACTGCAGCGCTTCTTGCGCTATGTGCTTCAGACTTTGATATAATTTATTTGTCTGCTTCAAATGAACGTTGTTTTGAAATCTACTTCCTAAACTGTAAATGAACGTCAGACAGAGAGTACTGTTGTTACACAATCTATCCCGTCGTCAGAGTTAGAAAACACGCGTTTAAATTTTGCGTATGAAATTAGCCTACTGTAGAAATTAAATTTAGTTTTATGTTAAAATACATGAAAGGCCGATATTTTATATCAAATTAAATCCCTATTCAGATGATAGCTACCAGTCATTTTTTTTCATACATTAACTTAACTGTAATTTAAATTATCATATGTGAGAAAGATGTGAGATTTGAAGAAATTGCAAATTAGTTCTTGTTATGTAATTCATAATCCTTAATTTTTGGATTCTGTGCTTGCATCTACTCCTATGGTCACCATGCTCATTTGTAACTGGTTAAACTAACCCTAACTGATGGCTTTTAGTGCCATTATGTAGAGTGACAATTTCCAGTTTTTTAAATATGTGTATTAGTTGACGATATATATATATATATATATATATATATATATATATATATATAATATGGAGTATATATATATATATATAATAAAAATGGTAGCACTTTATTTTACAGTCCTGTTCCTCATGTACATACTATGTAGGCCTACTTATTATTGTAATTACAATAACTGTGTAATAACTAGGTACTAACCCTGAACCTACCCCTAAACCTAACCCTACCCCATGTAGTTACCTTGTATTGTTAGTACTATGTACTTTAAATACAACTGTAAGTACACTATATGTACAAGTACACGTACTATAAAATAAAGTGCTACCATATAAACTAATAAAATAGAATAGTAAACGTGCAATGACTAAACAGACAGATAAAGTAAAATAATTATATTTATATTATTGAATATTACTATGTAAAATTAGGTGAAAGAAAATACAATAGGTGAAACAGTAACAATAAATATGAGTTTAATGATTTAAAAACACAGACACAAAGACGATCATTGACTCATGCCTCATGAAATGACATTGATGCACAACATCAAATAGACATGTCACTGGGACAAAAAGGCTTCAAAAATAGACAGCCATATTTGCATACCTTTTAATTTTTTAGGATATATGACATCCTCACCTAATGGGCCCCACCTGAGTACTATTTTATTGCACACTACTGTACAGTCCATATGAACTATGTGAGGTTTTTTGTGGAGAAGTGATAAATTCTAACTTAACTGTGATTTAGGAGATTTCAAGAAGCCTAATCTTTAAAGAAATCATCTGTAAAATATATCCTCATCCATAAATCATAAAGGACTGTTAATACGATTTCTATTATAATTTGTATCCAATCTTAAAGAAATGATGAATCCTCTTACTGGATAAACAGAATTTTCTATTTTTCATAATTTAATTCCCCAGTAGGACTCTTAATTATGGCCTTTAGGATTGGTTCCAAATTTTGATAAAAATCAATCCATCAGTATAGTACTTTAGGAGATTTTAATCAGGGGTTTTAACAAGGCACACAAGACTGTTACATGTAATTTTAGAGCAAAAATAAACCTATCATACATTTTCACATTCACACATTGCTACACACACAGCAGGGATTTAATGCAACGAGTGCACAGAAAAGAGTTCATTTTGTAACTGGTCTCTTAGTTTTGGTAGTAGAGCATATAAATGTTCCCCCGGACACTCAGTTTTTGCCACGTCTCTGTGTCCCACAAGCACAAAATTGGGCTGTACATGACCGTGAAGCACTCCGATGTGTAGCAATCTCAGCAGAGCAGACAGTGATGCAGAACTGGGCATTTCATCTACAGACAAACAGAAATTGTCTTTATAATGTGTGTATTTTTGTTCATTTGTATTGTATAGTTTGCTTCATTGCCAAAGTACAATTAAATTCTTATGCACGATCTCTATTTCTATTTACAAACCCACTAAACATCACAACCGAACAATAAATAATACATAGTGTGAATGTACAATAATTAAAACATGAAATTTAATGTGATTATAGAGGTAGATGCGTTCTCACAGTTGAAGTTGCCCATGAAGGCGATGCCAACAGAATTGAAATTGTGTTCCTTTGCATGGGCCCCTACAATCCCCCCCCATCCTCGCCCTTCATACACCATCCCATCTCCAGAGATCAGAAAGCTGGAGGAAGACAGACAGAGTGGATGTGTAATGTGTAAATTGGAGTCAGTCTTGTTATGTCAGCAGAATTTAAATAGGACAAAACATGACTTTTTGTAAAAAGAAGAAAATATGTGATTATTAATAAATAAATAAAACACCTTTAGACTCAGTCTTGATGATCTACAGGAGACTTATTGTTTTGTTTTTTCTTCACATGACAACAATGGCTTCCTATGTTGGTTACACCTCATGACTTTCATCTGTTTTAAGCCTTTTAAGTCATAACTGTTTTTTTTTTTATATTTATAATATTTTAAAACAACTGCTTTTGTTTAGCTTTTATTTGTTTCAAAAGTAAGCCAAATAATAATAAATACATTATTCCAATATTAGGCTACTTAAAGAATTAGTCTATCAATGAGACTTTTTTCTTTTTACAGTAACACCACCTAGACATTTGTGTTTTTTTTTTTTTTTAAAATGAAATAGAAAACATCCTTCAAGTAGGTTTTATTCAGTTGTTTAAATCGTATTTGTATTTTTATTAACTAAGCAAAGAGCAATATCATTCATTTTTAAGAAAGTTTATCTACAAGCATTTCCGCAAAATAATTACAAAATATAAAAAGCTTAATTACACTGTGATATAAGCTAAAGAACGGTCAGATAGGCTATTAAATATAGTGTGTATCTTACTTGTAACCGATATCGTCGAAGCCCCTCTCTTGTATGTGCATGTGTTGGATGTGAGCGAGCTGAGGGACGCTTTCTCGCGGATGCGCGCAGAACCGGAGCGCTGTGTGGTGAATGATCACAGTCTGTGCGGGACTCTTCATCTCGGTCCTGTCCCGAGGTTCCACGGCGTTCCAAGCACGACGACACACTACAGCCACTGCGAAACAACAGTGCGATCAGATAAACATGCTAGAAATGTCACATACTATGCGCTCGATCGCTTGTGGACGGTGGCTTTTACCTGCGTTCATATCCACGGGCTCTCCAGGTGTGTGTCCGTCCATATCCACAGCGAATGTACATGATTGTAAGCTGACACGTTTAATAGCCCTGAATGACTGACTGGGAGGGACAAATATGTTGAGCTTCCGCATACTGTACTTTCCTGTCTCGTGCAGAAATCCAGGTCGTGAGTCCGACAGGCAGATATGAAGAAATTCTAGTCTGCACGGGCTTTTTATAGTGTGGATCTTTGGGCTTGTGCTTCCTTTACTTTGCTGTATGGTATTTTACCATTGCAAAAATAACAGAAGTAGGCTAACAGCTTGGCAGAGTTGCTTAACATAAAAAGAGGCAGTCACTTGCATTGCAGAACCACTTCTCAAAAGTCAAACTGTGTGATTATTCTCTTGTTGATGATAAATGATTTTGTACTGTGACTGAGCCAGAGGCACGATGCGGTATCACAGCCTTACAGCATGATTGCCAGGGTGAAATAGTTTTATAACAAGACATTAACAGGCAACAGAGTATCTTACGTCTGAGAAACATTATGTAATTACGGCTAAAAAACTCTGGGCTCTAAGAATAACGAGGTTTGCTGTCAAGCAACAGACTGAAAGCCGGCCAGGAGCAGCTTACATGAGTGGAGCAGAGCGACAGTTTTAAAGAATTCCGCAATCTCTCAAGCAGGGACGTGCACAGACATTTTGAGAGGCAGGGGCTCAAGTGGGAAAAGGGCACTTCTCATATTTATTTTCAATTTGTTCTAAATAAAACATTATATTAGGGATGTGCGATATTGTCTATATATATATATATATCTATATATATATATATATATATATATATATATATATATATATATATAAATAATATAAATAAATAAAAAATAAATATATATATATATATATATATATATATATATATATATATATATATATATATATATATATATATATATATATATGTGTGTGTATATACTTTTATAACGATAATTGGACAATATTTTGCTGAGTGTGTTATTGTGCTGATATCATACCGTGGACAGCTGACACTTAAAGTTTTTGATACTCTGGATATTCTATGTGGTGATCAGTTCAAATAGATTTTTTACCTTCTATGGGCATTTAACCTTTATTAAAGCCCTTCTTTCTAAAAGCGGCCTCTTTTCAGTCGAATTATTAAATTGTATCAGGAAATTAGAATAAGTCATTTGTGCTGTAACCAAGCAAATAAAATCGGTATTGACAAAAGGGAGTGTGGAGAAGAAAATACTTTAACCGTGAAACTAAAACTGCCAGTAGGTTGGTGGCAAGTCACTGTTAATAAGTGAGTCATTGCGACTGAACCGAATCGTTTAAACGGTTGATTTATTCAGGAACGAACACAAAAGCAGTCAATATTGGGTCTAAAACGTTAGTATCTTAATATTAAATTCCTGTTTATTGAACTTCTGTATAAAATCATGCTGTGGTCTGAATCGTTTGTATGTTAATATTAAATTCCTGTTTATTGAACTTCAAAGGGCGACCTGCGTATTCACGACATTCAAAACAAACACCTCTTCATAAGCTTCACACACAGCAAGGAGGGTGTTCTGGTGAACACCTCACTTAAATACTTCATCAGAGAACGGGGTTCACGCCAAGTAACTATTGTTCCTCTTTCAAGCCTCGTTTCGGGTGTCTCACTATGGGATATCTAACTCCGTGTGCCAGATAGCCTGTCACCGGTCTCCTGCCAGCCAAGACACTAATAGGGGCTGGTCAACACTTGAATCCAGCAGCTCAAAAGCGGCATGTGCAAGCGTTTGAGCGGCATCAGTTGCAGAACCTCGCCCGTGTGGGGTGAGGACCAGCTTCGCCGCTTCACCAGATATCTTGTAGCATTGACCCCCCTTGAGGGCCCATGTCGTGACATTCCTCTCGTTGAATGAGCACGTAAACCAGACGGAGGCGTAAGACCCTTACTGGAATATGCAAGAGAAATTGCCTCCACTATCCAGTGGGATAAACGCTGTTTAGTAATCGGATTCCCCATACGCGGCTTCGCCCAAGACACAAACAGCTGATCACTCTCTCTGAACACTTTAGTCCTCTCAGTGTAAATGCACAAAGCACGCACCGGACATAACGTATTCAAGCCTTTGCTGTTCTGCTGAAGCAAAAGGCGGTGGGTTTAAGCCTCTTAACTTGAGAGGAACAATAGAAATTAACTCCACTTTGGGCATAAAAACAGGATTAGGTTTCAAAAGCACCCCCGTCCCTTGGCATAAATTGCGTTACGACGCTGAATTCACAGAAAGATGCGGTGAATTTCACTTATGCGAAGCTTGAAGCCAAAGCTAACAGCACAGCGCGTCTTATAACGCACATAATTTCAGGTCAGCTTTGTCCAGTGGCTCAAATGGAGACACAGGAAAGCCCATCAAGCACCAGAACCAAATCCCATGATGGAGAGATCGGTTTTGAGACTGGCAAAGTGGCTGGACGCGCACCCTTCATAAACCGGGCATACCAAAGGGTGCTGCCCCACAGTTTTTGTTATCAAAACCTACATGACAGGCAGATATTGCGGCGGCAGAAAAACACCTTTATTGTTGAGAATGCCTTACCTGATCTATCATATCCTGCAGAAACGATAGGATAACTGCCACTGAACACTGAAAGGGGATTACGTGTTTAGCCGCGCACCAGCGCTCAAACACGCCCCATTTACATTCGTAGAGTGACCCGATTGTGGACAGGGCCCTGGAATTCTGTATAGTTCTGACGACACTGTCTGGCAGACCAGCTGCATTCATATTTAGCCACTCACTGGCCAGGCCCACAGTGCCAGGCGTTCTGGATGAGGATGAAATATCTCCCCCCCCCGCCTGTGACAGCAGATCCCTGCGCAGTGGCAGGGACCCGCTGGCTCTGCGTACAGCATATGTATGATCTCTCCGCCAGCCAAAATTTCGCCCGGCCACGCGCGGAGCCACCAGTATCATTCTCAGCCCCTCCTCCCTCCACTCTGTGAAGGGGCTGGAGATATCGCGCAATCGGTAGGGAGAACGCGTACAGGAGAACAGCGAGGCCACTTTCGTGCGCCAGTCGCGTCTATTCCTAGAAGTGGCGCTCTGATCCTTCAGAGAGAGAAGAACAGAGGGCACTGAGCATTGTCCTGTGACGCGAACAGATCCACTGTCGCTCTGCGGGAAAATGCTCCAAATTTGACCAACCACTTCCGTGTTCAGCTTCCACTCTCCATAAAGGGGATTTCCCCTGGACAGCATATCAGCACCCCGGTTCATTATGCCTTGTACGTGTGTCGCTCTCAGGGATAAAAGACTGGCATTGCTCCACAAAATCAGTTTGCGTGCCAACATGTGTAAAGGGACTGATCTGAGACCTCCCTGTCTGTTTATGTATGCCACAACTGTAGTGTTGTCCGTTCTCACGAGAACATGATGTCCCTTTCAGAAAAGGAAGAAAATGCTTTGCAGCGTTAGAAAGGCGGCCAGCATTTCAAATGTAGTTTATGTGACAGTGGCTCAGATGGGGACCCCATCTCCCGTTCACTGCCCTGCCCTCGTGAATGCCCCCCACAACCGGACAACAACGACGCGTCCGTCGTTATGGACCTTCCTGGTCTGGACACAAGCGCCCATCGTACCCCTTGTACCAGAAAGCACGGGCGCCGCCAGTGACGCAGTGCCAAGGCTGCGGCGGACGTCACTCTCACTCTCCTCCGGGAGTGCCGTAACGGGTCTAATCTCAGAGAAGCTACCCAGCGTTGAAACTCTCTCATAAATAGTCTGCCTAAGGGAATGACTATTAGAGTTTTGAGGCCATCAGACCTAATAGTCTGAGGCATGTGCTTGAAAAGAAACATTGTTCCCTTTCCGAAATTTGGCCAGGCATTTCGTAAAGTTTATTACTCTCTCTCTTCTGACAGTCAGGCTCTGAATGTCACTGAGTCCAGTAACAACCTCAGATACGTTATTGACTGTCTGGGAACTAAAAACACTCTTTTTCGGTGTTTAATTTTAATCCCAGTTTTTTGTAGATGTACTAGGAGCATGGCTGTGTGATCTCTCGCTTTGTGCTCTGATTGAGCCGTCACCAGCCAGTCGTCTATGTAAAGTAGCGAGGACGAATGCCTTTTTTCCCTGAAGCGGAGCTAGGGCCGCTTCTGTACATTTCACAAATACCCTCGGACTGAGAGATAGGCCGAAGGAAGGACTAGATATTCGTATGCCACGCCAAGGAATGCAAACCTCAGAAATTTCCTGTGGGGTGGATATATTTTTATGTGAAAATATGCATCTTTCAGGTCGATTGATGTAAACCAATCGCCTGGGCGCACCAGTTTCAGAAGTGTAGAATGGGTGAGCATTCTGAACTTGTACTTCCTTAGGTATTTGTTCAGTGCGCAGAGATCTAATATGGGGCGGAGAGCTCGAGTTCCTTTTTTCGGGACTAGGAAGTATCTCGAGTAAAACCCATTGTGACTTTCCTCGGGTGGGACCACTCTTATTGCCTTTTTGTTCAACAGTGAGGTAATCTCTTCCTGAAGAACATGTACTAATGCTCCCGCACCTGAGAATAAATGATTCCCTTGAACTGCGGGGGAGAAGTTGCAAACTGCAGTCTGTAACCGTTTTGTACTGTTCTCAGCACCCAACGAGACTGCGTGCATTCTCGGCAATAGTTTATTTGCAGCGTTCCGGCGCCATCGTATGGCCGAGTTGAAAACGGGTTTGTGGTCTGTACTGCGCATGCGCGAACACTTAGCGCTTGGACAGAGTTTATGTGGCTCACCACCTTCAGCGGAGCGATGACTCCACGAGGTGGTGTTACGCTGTGTTCTGACAAAGTGTTGTTGCAACATTTTTTGGGGCATTATGTTTTGCAACATTTGTGGGGGAAACAGTGAAAACTTTATTGAACTTTGAGCATGTAAAGTGCTTTGTGACTAGTGGGTGGGTGTACACCACTGCATCGTCTCTCGTTCTCTTCACTGCTCTGCATCCCCTGGACCAACTTGGCTCTGGTTTCCCCACAGAACATCTGTAAACAAACTGAACTCGTTTTCTGTTGAACGCTGAACAACTGAGGGTCGGGGACAAGCGAACGGGGGGCTGTGAGCCCCCTTCCCTCAGGAAGACCCCCCTCAAACGGCCTTTTTTCTTCCTCCTCATCACCTGGGTATGGTGGGTGAGGGGCCGGCTGGACCGTCTGAGCTGTCGCGGGCGGATAATTTTTTCTGGGCCAGGCGGGTTTCTGCTCTGGTGCGCCGCTCTGAACCGTTGTTGCATTCACACGCGGTCTCTGTCGCCTAGGAATGCGAAAAGCTGGGGGTGGGCGAGCTGTAGCCTGCGCAAACGTCTGCCGAGGAGGTGGCCACGGGGGGGCGCCGGTTGGCGTCTTTCTGGGCATGCAGAGCTGCAAGGCCTCATCATCCCTTTTCTTCTCCTCGCATCTCTTCTGCATCCGTGTCAGCGCCTGAACCGAAAATGCCTTCTGCGCGACGGACCGGTGCATCTAAGATGGCTTCCTTTTCTCTGTCGGAGAGATTCGCCAAATTAAGCCAGCGTCCTCTCTCCTGAATGACCATTGTGGCCATGGCCTTGCCCGCAGCCTGAACGGCACATCTCTGAAGACGGAGCGAGTGACAACACAGATTTCTTCCCACTGTGTCTGACTTGGGTGGCAGACACCTCGTCTTGTAGCATCCGCCTGGTATGCGGTGAGCAGAGAGATGGCGTTTTTTTCATGGCCCGGACTGAGAGAGCGACTGCTTTGTAAGCGCGCTCCGTCATGCTTGACTGGAAGCGGTCCGCTTTTTGATGGCAACGTTAGGGGTTTGCTAGCCGCCGCTCGCCTTGGATGCAGATGCGCTGCAACTAAAGGCTCCATGGGGGGCATGCGAAGAAGGCCTTTGCTTCTCCATACCGCCTCCACGTTCGAGCGCAGATCACCCCCCCGGGAGGGGCATTTTACATAGTAAAAGGGTTGTCCTTCCAGGTGACAGGAAACCTCTTCCAAAGCCTCTGGAAAGACTGGGAAAGGAGGTTGTCTCGCTGCCCGTTTAGCTCTTCGGCAAGCCGTCTTCCCCTCATAAACGCGACTTTGCAGTCTCAGCTAGTACGGGTCGGGCCACGGAATAGTGAGTTTCTCTGCAGCGCGTTTGCACACAGCTTTTTTCTTGCAGATCACACTAAGAAGCGCGAGAGGAGGTGCCCCGCCCGCCTCCTCCGTGGATCCCCGCCGTAGCGAGGGATTGTGCCGATTGCGCAGGGGGGGAGAAAAGGGGAATCCTCGAAATATTCCTCCTTTTCAGAGAGAAGGAAATCCGATTGCCCCTCTTCCTCAAACTCAAACGCGCCCTCCTCCGCGTTCCGTGCTGAGGAACACCGGCCAGAGGGGACGCATAATCCAGTTGTTCGCCCCACGATAGGGTTGCCGTGGCTGGGCAGCTCTACAGGAATGGGTACCTGAGGGGCGGAAACCCCGTAGCGGGACTAGCTTGGACATGAGCGGGGATCATGGCCAGACAAACAGCTAGCCTTTGGATGTGCTAACCTGCGACGGAGGCTCTTCATGGTGAAACGCGCGTCGCAGTGCTTCACAGGTCGGGATCCGATTTAAGGACTAATCACGAACGCCATTTGAGCATGTCTCACCCAGACATGCAGAGCAGACCTGGTGTGTGTGCTTTGCATGAGATCTTGTTCCCGCATGAGCAAAGCCGCGGATCTCCCTCGCTAGCTACGTTAGTCTGCATTGCTGCAGCCATAGTTTGCGGTACTGAATGACCCTAACAATGAGCTGGAATGCCGATTGAGGGGTAGGCGAAAGCGGCGTGGTGGCCAACAGATCGACTATAAGTCACAACAGTACCAGAATGATAAAGCCAGCAACCAGCGTGGAGACTATTTGATGGCTATCCGAGTTCGGTTAGGGCTTTTCTGGTGTGAAGCGAGAAGAGGTTTTTGAATGGCGTAATGACGTTGCTCGCATTCCCTCCATTTTATACCAAGAGGAGGGAGCCAATCCCTGACGCAAGTCATGACTGCCAGCAAATTGGGGCTGGCGTTCTGGTATTGGGTTCTGAGGAATACGCGGTGAGGTGAGCTAATTTTCATAGAATGAAGACCCAGGTAAACAATGAATTCATATATTTAAGTAAAGGGTGATATTTTAATAAGTGCTGCGGTTTCTTTACTTGTCGTGTTTTTGTATTTGCAATCAATACGGCCTGTGCGTAGTAACACTCTAATTTCGTTTGTTTCAAATCTAAAGTTACACGATTAAAACTGATCTTGAAAAACTGAGCTACACTCATTGCTACATAAAACTCTGTACAATGTTAAGTGGTCACAGTTGCCATGCGCTTAATGCCTCACGCGCATTTCATTTCTCCAATAAGGTTCTTATTTAGTTAATACATTAGTTTTAACATATATAAATAACATAAATAATAATGAAACAATATTTTCACAGCATTTATTAATTTTATTTCATGTTAATTTCAGGATTTACTTATGAATTATTAAAATCTCAAGTTGTGTTTGTAAACAGTAATGCAATGTGATCTTATTCCATAAAACAATGAATGATCTATTTTTATTAAACATTAACAAAGATGAATAAATTGTGTAATAAATGTAGTTCACTGTTCATTCAGTGTTTAGTTAATCACATTGTCTGTAACCAAATGACATCCTTATTGTTAAGTGTTACCATTAATATTTATCATCATACTGTTGAACTTGACAGTATTTTCTCTTTTCTTATTTCATAGGAGCTTCAAAGAGATGGAGAAAGCCAGAGTCTTGTGTCCTGCGTTTATCAGTATCCTTCATTGGGTGAAGAAAAAAACTCAATAAACAAATAAAAAAAAATAATTTGACTGATATCTTTTTTCTCCCCAAGGTTTCTATAGATACGTATCACGATATATCAATATTGTGAATTCTTATGGCCAAAATAACCGTGCTATGAAAAATCTAATATCGTGACAGCCCCTAATTTGAAAGATAATACAAAAAGGTAAACAATATGTCCCTAGTCATTTTTAAATATCTGTTTATTAACATACACATGTATAAATAGATGTACAGAATATATAAAATACTGCAGTGAAAGGTATGCTTTGCTGCCCTAATTATCAATAAAGATCATATTAACATAAATGTTTAAAAATATACTGTATGCTTAGCTTTAAAGAACGATAATCAGATCAACTCCATGTTACTTTATATAATATATCTCATAGGGCTAGTTATATGTCATCAGGTAAGGTTTGCACCAAATATAATATGATAATAATTAACTATATTATGTAATTTAACAACATTTACCATTTCCATCCATTGTCTCTGCGTTTCTGCTTTAGCTGTATCCAGCTTGCCAAGTCGCAGGGATCGCTATTTTTCGCCTTGCAGCTAACATAAGCTTCCGGCATAAATGCGCCTGAGGATCCATCTTCGCATCTTGGCTTCGACGCCTCATTTCCACAAGAAAACACAGAAAGGAGCAAACAAACACCCACTTCGGTTCTCTCCATTTGTTCATTCGATGATCACACTATAGTGCCCTATCTGGGAAGAACTTTCATTCTGTCCCACTGAAAGGGGAGGGGGTTAATGACGTTTGATCCAAGGAGGTGTGTAAAGGGCAGGCTTTAGTTTTGGGCTGCGTTGCTACTGGCTCAACAGTGGAAACACAGCTTGCTTTTGGTCTTGGTGCTTGCGGCTCGAGGTCATTGGCCCGCCTGGCACGCTCTTAGCCCTGGCTTGCACTGGCCCGACAGTGGAAAAAAGCGGCCCACTGAATAAGGAGCTCATAGTAGCTAAGAGGGCTATGTTAAAAAGCTAGAAAAAACAGTTTTTCAGCCAATGACCTGCTTCAGTGTGGAGGAAGGCCTTGAAAGACATCACCAACTACATGACACCCTCGCTCAACTGAGGTGAAATAACAACTTGAAGACCTGAATGAGTTTTATTGCATATTTGAACTCCCGGTCTCACAGCCACACCCGCCCTGACAATCTCTCTACACAGCCATCCTGGACTGTCGGTTTGCCCCGCCACTGATGTTTGGGAAAGGCTGGACTTTAGGTTTGGCTGGCCACTGATGTTGAGGCAAATGAAGATGTGCCTTGCGATAGACTTGTTTTTAGTAAATTTCTAACTGCATCTGGGCAGTGGCGGAACCTGGCATGTGTAGCTGCCTAGGGCCGCTTTCTCTCCTCTTTCTACTTAATTTTCGGCGGTTTCTATAGCGTGATATTTTGACAGATATCGACGCGAGCATAATGTACGTGATCCATGTAATCACGCGAGCACCGAATCTCCACTCGCAAAGTGGATTTCCTTCACTCCGCACAAAACTGGATGTGTGCTTTTAAAAATACATTGTTCTTCCAAGAATTGGCTCTGCTTTTGCTCAAAGATTATGTGTATGCTCAAACGTTCTTGCATCACTGAAGACTAGAAGCGCTTTTTTTTCTAATTCAGATGAGGAGTAGGCTTATCTCAGTAAATGGAAGCAAGCTGATTATAGTCAATCTTCGTTTAGTTATTTATTTTATTAATAGCCTCCTTCTTTTAGTTAGGTGCTTAACTTATAAATATGCATTTGTTTAATTGTTTATTAAGTGCATTTGTATTTTGTTGTTTTTTTGTATATAGTTTTTACCGGCAAAGGCGTATTAACCAGGTTCAGAAATAATCACTGAGGGTGCTTCTAAAATTGGTGAGGGGTGCTCTAGTCTTAATGCCCATTTTTCATCCATCTCTTGCTTTGTGGTCATCATTGTGTCAATCCACTGCTGCTGAGAGTGAATCCCACATAAATATGCAGATGTCATTCCCGAAACTTTGCAACGTGTGTGTGGCTGAAAAAGAAAGTTCATATTTATGTAATTCTCAAAACTTTTGGCCACGACTGAGAGTGCTCATCACCACTTAAAAAATCTGTCACTCTTTGTTTAGTGAGTTGTAATCCACAAGGTATTGTAACATACATCTGCTGCCGCCAAACCATAACAAAGAAAAAAAAAAACAAACAACAAAATCACAGGACTTAATGACTACAGACCTGTTGCTTTTACGTCTGTAGTCATGAAGAAAATTTGAGAGACTAGTGTTGGTCTACTTGAAGGATATTACTGGACCTTCACTGGACCCCGTGCAGTTGGCTTTATTAACTAAAACATGTCTGGATCTGATGCAGTCAACATGGGACTGCCACTTCATCCTACAACATCTGGACAAACCAGGGACTTATGTGAGGATCCTGATGTGGACCTTAGCTCTGCGTTCAACACCATCATCCCAACACTCCTCCAGACCAAACTAACCCAGCTCTCTGCTCCCTAGCCTCCATCTGTCAGTGGATCACCAGATTTCTGACTGATAGGCAACAGCTTGTGAGACTTGGTAAATCCACATCTAACAGCTGCACCATCAGCAACTGGTGCCCCTCAGGGATGTGTTCTCTCCACACTGCTCTTCTCCCCTGTACACCAATGTACTGCAACTCTACTGGACCCCTCTGTCCAAGCTCCTGGAAATTTGCAGATAGACACTACAGTCGCCGGTCTCATTCCAGGAAGTGATGAGTCTGCTTATAAAGCAAGGTTAGAGCAGCTGAGCATTTAGTGCAGTTAAAAAAAGTGGAGTGAACTGCGCTCAAAACAGTGGGAGATGATAGTGGACTTCAAGAGAGAAACCCCTGCACTCTCCCCCCAATCACCATCATGAAAAGCACTGTGACTGCAGTGGAGTCATTCAGGTTCCTGGGCACCACCATCTCTCTCAGGACCTAAAGTGGGACATTCACATTGATTCCACTGTGAAAAAAGGCCCAGCAGAGGCTGTATTTCCTTCCTGCCGAGGAAGTTCAAGCTGCCACAGGAGCTGCTGACATAGGAATAGTTTCTTCCCTCAGGCCATCTACCTTATTAACAGTTAAATGTTCTCCCCCTGTAATGGCTTGAGCCACCCTTTGTAAAAATCAGATATATTGTGTTCTTTTTTTTTGTTATTGGTTTGTTTAAAAGTTTGTATTTGTTTTGGCTTTTCAAAGTTATGAACCAAATATTTGTTTAAGAGGTGGTAGGCTACATTGTAACTCTTTTGTAATGGCGTTAAGATGAAAACAGGGCTGCCAACTCTCACGCATTCAGTGTGTGAGACTCCACGCCAATTGACACTTTTCTAATGCTCTCATGCCACACACATCCATTTTCTCATGCAATCAAAAAGCACCCTCAGTTAAAACTATAATAATAGGATATTGGCAAAAAAATTTTTTTTGGTAAAGGCTCCTGTGCGCATTTGTGTTTGTGCTTTGGGGAAAGCGATTTGAGATTCTTTACAACGCATTTTCGTAGCGCTGAGCAAATGCAACCAATCACAGTAATATCCTATTTGACTTCTTGAACACCTGTGATTGGCCATTTCATTCCTCAATTCTAAATGAATGAGTTTTTTTTTCCTGCACACTTGCGAATCATCTCTCTGTATGTAAATAAGAAATTCCTTAAAATAAACTTTCTGAGATCATTGATGAACTGAAGTATGTGACACATTTTAGTAATTTTAAAAGGAATGGCTATTTGAGGACATTCTCCTAATCTAAAAAGTTTTGTTTTTGTGCTGCTAAGTGCCATACCTTGTACAAGCAGCCAAGTTTTTAAGAGTGACAGCCTAAATCCCTCATAAATGCTGGATAAATTTTCGAATGGGAGAAAAAATATAATTTCTCAAATAGATGTTCAAGCTATGCAGACTAATGGATTAATATAAAAATATTTGAAATATAACAGGCTAAATAATTGCAATTGCAATTATTTATTACAATAATGACTATCTTTCAATTCTTTGTACATTTACTAATCTTGTTGTGCAGGAAAAGTTAATGGTTTGCAGCACTGCAACAGTTATATCCATAATTTTATATAAAAGTACAGCAGGGTAAGATGAGCCTTTTTTTTATTTATGTGGTCCTCAAGATAAGGGGGAAAATCCGCAGAATAGGACAACGGAACTATCCTGAAGTAATATCATGTCGCACACTATAATTTTAAATGTCCCAAGGTATCTAAGACAAAGGGTTCTACAAATAGGGCCTCTTATAAAAAATAAGAGTTTGTGTGGACTCAATGTGCCACAGGGTGGGTGTAATGGACCCAAGTTGGTGGGCTTCAGATGCACCCATGTGAGTGTTAAATTGACCATCTTGCTGAATCTACTTAAAACCCATGGAAAATTTTAAGATAATTGCCTCTTTGTAAACAAACAGAAACTTAATTAAATTTAAGTTTCATATTTTGCTGCTTAACACTAACAACATAAATTAAAACTGAACCCCTAGATTCAGTCTTTAGTGTTTGCATTTATGAAACAAATAGGTTGAACACAAAAGTTGTTAATCTTCCCAAAAACAGACAATTTTAGTAAACAAAGATTAAGTAAATTAACTAAAACAATTAGAAAACAAAGTGATGAATTAGAAACGAAAGAATAAAATTCACTGGAACACTACTAAACATTTTAGTCCAACGATTTCTTGGCATGGTATCTTTTCTGCAATGCTGAAAATCCGGCATTAGGACTACAGGTGGAAAGATATATCTAAATATAATGTGACGAAAAG